>NC_143579.1:101631362-101936362 GCF_048544385.1 Mastigoproctus giganteus
CACCATTTATATCATTTATGTCACACTGATAGGCGGTTTCCTATCCCACTGTCTAACATCACAAGTGTGATAAAGGCAAATGCCACTGATTCATTTCCTCTCTTCTACAATGTTCTCTATCTTTGATGATGCACTTTCGGCTTCACATTATCCCAGAAGAAAAGAGTTGGGCAATTTCTGTAGTCAGGAGATGAGTGCACCTCCAACTGCCTAATGATCTGAAACTCAGGCATAAGAAAAGATGCAGGAATCATGGAATAAATTTCATCCTGTCAGAATAACAAATTTAGTTGGCTGTCCTCAAACTGCTTTGCCACAAATAGCCAAAGAATTTGTAGATATACGTAGGTTGTCACAAATTTTTACATATAAATAAAAATGGGCCGAGAATCCTGTTATGCACAATAACTCAGCAAATGTTAAAGATTGGAGTGCCTCTTTCACCTTCATGGATGGCATGTGGGATCACTGCTCTAAAGTCCTGCATCGGATTGGGTACCAATGGGTTACCTGCAGTGAAAGTTGAGTCTTCAGTCTTCAGAAATTTTTGGTTTGTGGGTCAGGTGTGTTCCCAGTTTTTTAATGTAAATAATTTAGTAGTAGTAGTGGCATGTGATGCAAGAAAGTGTATGAGCTTATGCAGCATCAACCAAAAAAAAAATCATACCATTCCCTCCAAATGCCTGTCCAGTTCCTCCTTAAATTTATTCAACCTATCAACTTCCACAACGACAGATGGAAGATTTAACACAATAATACTAAAAATTAACATATTAATATATTATACCTAAAATTAATTAATATATTAACTTATAAAGTAACTCTTTATACCAGTTTTTCTAAGTAATATCATTTACTAAATTATGAGCCATGTATGTGTGTCCTGTTTTCTTTTGTGGGTTTGTTTCTCTCTCTCTCTCTCTCTCTCTCTCTCTCTCTCTCTCTCTCACACACACACACACACACACACACACACACACACACACACACAGCTACTCCAACTGATGCCTTCATAAATTGAGTACATTTAAAAAGGTACAATTACTCATAGTTTTCTAGATTTAAATTTTTTTTTTTTTAACTCTCATATTGATATCAATTTGCTAGATGTGAAAAGATTTAAACATGAGCCATGTAAACATCCTTTTTTGATTTCTGAATTATCTCTGATTATGATGGTTGGTTGTTCTAGGGCAGTGGTTTTCAACCGGGGTACCACAACAACATTCTTGGGGTGCCATGTAATTTGGGTTTAAGTTACTTAAAGTGATTATTATTATTTTTTTTTTTTTTTGAAATTTATATATTTATTTCATTATAAAAAGGATACAATATAAAGGGTACGGTACAATATCCATTGTACCATATCTTTTTAATTTTGTGGTGATCTATAATTGATCTTTATTTAGTACCTCTATATAAAGAATAAAATTATTATATAGGTATATGTTAAAAGGAAAAACACTGTGTTAGGTATTTCTTTTGGCCTAGGAGTGCCATGAAAAAATTACTGGGACACTAAGAGCACCGTGAACCGAGAAAGTATGGGAACCTCTGTTCTAAGGCTTTAGGTGCATCAGCAACTTAGGCCATATTGCAGCGTATATAATATGCCTGCAAATTGTTTTTGTTCTGCAGTCAATTTGCTGTTTGTCAGAAGAAAAACCCAAGTTTTCAGAAGAAAAATTCTCACCCAAGGCTGACTAACTCAGCCGCATTGTGAAAAAGACCCAAAGAAATTCCTCTAATTATTGACCGGATTTGAACTCAGGAGTTTTCCGCCCAGTGTGGAGAGGACAAGTTATTATTTTTTTTTTTTTTTTTTTTTTAAGGAGCATTAGCAATAAGGCCATATTGCTCCGGGATATGCGGTGGTCATTCCCTGACCTTTCCGCATCCTCCGTATTTGGTGGTGACGGGCTTGAACCCCGGTCTAATCAAGAAGCGTGTGCTACGCAGTGCTGCTTCTTCCCACCTGGCTACCGAGTTGCCTGAGAGGACAGAGATTATTAGCATTATCAAAGGCATACAAGACAAGAAAGCAAGCTTATATAGCATCAGCCAAAAAAAAAAAAAAAAAAAAAATTTTTTAAATAAATAAATAAAAAAACCTTCGATTTTGCCCATCCGTTCACTCGAAATGTTTGTCTAGTTGTGCCGATTTCCGGCATGACAGATGGAAGTTTGTTCCAACAATCAACAACCCACTGGATAAAGGCAAATATCCATACATCTATTCTACAACTGTCTTTCCTCAATTACAATTTATATCCCCTCAGGTGAGTAATCTGAGCAAGAGGAAGAATCCCATCAGCAATGAGCTTGCTCAAACCATTCAAAGCCTTATACACCTCAATCAGATCACATTGAAGGTGCCTAGTCTCCAGACACTGCAATTTGTATGACTTAAGCCTTATTGTTAACAGCAATCCTTAGTTCCAATCACTGCCCTTCTCTGTACTTGCTCAAGCAGCTCTACATCCTTCCTAAAATGAGGCCTCCAGGCCTGTATGCAGTACTCAAGGTGTGACCTGACCACTGGGAAAAGAGGATAATTATCCTTTCAAAAATTCCTGTATATCATTGACAAGACACCGTGAACTACTCTTGCAGCATGTCTGCATTGCTCTGAAAACTTCATATCTGACTGCACAATTACCCTCAGGTCTTTTTCACTCTCAACTGCCCTGAGTGCAGTACCCACAGTTGGTTAAACTACTTTGTAATTACTGCTACCTATATGAAGTAATTTACACTTGTCAATATTAAATTTCAGTTGCCACCTCTCAGCCCATCTGTTCAACTTTTCTAGATCCTGTTGCAGCAGTGTACAGGTAGCCCTCAGTTTATGCCGGGGTTAGGTTCCTGGGGGGGACAGGCACAAATTGAATCGGCACAAATGGAACCCTTTATATCATGGAGTCAATGGGAAATCACAGGGTTAGGTTCCGGGCACCAAAATTTTTACCTACCGTTTTCAATACTGGTATATTTAAAGCAAAGAAATAAACTTTTTTAATTAAAAAAAAAAAGTGTTTTATTTTTAACCTGCATAAATATAGTAAGTATGTACATGTAAATAAAAAAAAAAAAATTAATTACATACATAAAACATTTTTACAGTGGTGTAATGTCAAAGTTTTAGTTGGCTCTTGAAGGCCCTGGTTGAGGATCTGCTGTTGATGGCCCTGATTGAGAAGATTGCCTTTTTTTGAAGAAAGGATCAAGAGTTGATTGCCTGGATTTCTTCTTCTTCCTTTCTTTAAGAATTTCAAAATACGGGCTCAGGGTTGATATGGTACTCCTTTTAACTGTGGTTCTCCCAGTCGTGATCAATGACACAGAGCTCATTAGTGAGTGACTCTATACCTGCAAGGATCCTTTGTAGATCACTGGTCTTGATAATTTTTAGAGGAGAGTCTTCTTCTGTCTCTTTCTCCTGCTGTTGGCTAAGTTTTGCAGATAACTCTTCAAGTGCTCAGTTACATCTTCTTGTGCCAGCCTGCTGTTGTGGCTTGAATCCTCCGAAGTCATGCATGAGATCTGGGAGAAGTTTAGGCCACACTCCATTTAGACAATTGACAGTCACTTCTTGCCAGGCTGTGTTAATGTGACTGATGCCCTTTAAGATATCAAACGACTGCCAGTAATCTCTGATGGTAATGTTGGACACATCCAAAGCTTTCACCATTTCTGTAAATGTTTGCCACAGGTAATAAGCTTTAAAGGCAGCTATTACCCCCTGGTCCATGGGTTGCAAAACTGATGTTGTATCTAGGGGGCATGTAAACAACATTAACTTTAAGAGGCATTCTGACTTCATCAAGATTTCTAGGATGTTTAGGGGCATTGTCCAAAAGAAGAATAACCTTGGTTAGAAAATTTTTGTCATTGCAGAATTTGAGAATAGTAGGGCAAAAACAGTTGGTGTACCAATCTAAGCGGGCTCCTCCGTAGCCAGGAGCAGCAGTGCATAGCACATGCTTCTTGATTAGACCGGGGTTCAAGCCTGTGACCACCAAACATGGAGGATGCGGAAAGGTCAGGAAATGACCACGGCATATCCCTGAGCAATATGGCCTTAGTTGCTAATGCCCCTAAAAACCAAATAACAACAACCAATTTAAGAAGATGTCCTGTGTCACCCAAGCCTTCTTGTTTGACTTCCAGTAACACAGGCAACATAGCTTTGTAAACCTTTCATAACATGTGGTGTTTCTGAATGGTATACCAACATTGGCTTCAATTTTAAATTGCCTGACACATTTGCTCCCAACAAAAGTGTCAGCCTGTCTTTTGGTGCTTTAAACCCAGGAGCCAACTTTTCTTCATGGGCAATGAAGGTTCTTGGGGGCAATTTTTTCCAATAAAGGCCCGTTTCAACAACATAGGAGATGAGATCTGAAGGGTAATCACTCTCCTGTACTATGGCCTGAAAATCTGCAGGGAATGCAGCAGCTGCCTCAATATCTGCACTTGCTGCCTTGCCAGTAATTTTCACACTACTGCATTTGGTTCTTGCTATAAATCTTATAAACCATCCTTTGCTAGCCAAAAATATTTCATTGCACTGACCTTCTTTCTTCTTTAAGTCTTCAAAAATTGACTTAGCCTTTTCAGTTATTACAGCTTGGATCAAGGGAATGGTTTTTTGGTTCAAATCATCAACCCAAATTGTCAGCAATTGCTCCATTTTTATCCAAAAGCTTATTTCTGCTGCAACTAACTTGTGTAGCACTTTGAACTGATTGTTTTATTTAATCAGCATTCTTCATAATTGTCGTAACAGTCTATGGAGGCATATTCATAGCCTCCATCGACTGTTACGGTGGCTTTCACCAGCTTCCATCCTACGAATAACCTCCATCTTATTTTCCAAGGTAATAGATTGACGTGCCTTTTTCATGCTTTCATTATCACTAGTATTCATTGAACATTTTTTACCAGACATGGAGTCTCTTTATTCTAATTAAATTAAAAACTTAATAACATGACTGGCAAAAACTGCATACGGCTAACGTGACTGGCAAAAGCTGCACACTGCTATCAATAATTATGTATTTAACTTATTAACAGCACAATTAGTAATAAATTTCCAACACGTGTACATGGCGCAAACAACAAACTGAATGCTTTACCTCCCGCTTCCACAAGTGGCTACTTTAAGGGCGGAAAGTTTTCTCATCTCTGATACGGATGTGCTAATTGCTGATTAGTTCAACTGTTCTTGATCATGTGAACAGTCATGATACATAGTACAGTAAGTGTCACATAAATTTTGTCTGAGGATTTTAAACTTTCAATTTATAAAGAAAATTGCAAAAGTAAATAAATAAAAATAAAAATGGCCTTGTAGTTAGTGACCGGCGCAAAACTAGGGCTACCTGTACTGTCATTACCAATCCTGCCAACCTTCGTATTGTCTGCAACTTGGGCATTAACCCTGATATACCTTCGTCAATATCACTGATAAATACAGAAAACAACAACAATAGGCCCAACACCCAACTCTGGGGGACTCCATTAATAACATTAGTGGAGTCCCCCAGTGTTCGGTGTTCAATAATAGACTAATAGACAAGGTTCAGTTGGGGATTAAAGATTAATAACTTTAGTGTAGACTACTGTTTTAAGTCTCCACTAATAACATTAGTCCATAAAGAGCAGTGTCCACTGATTACCACTATCTGTCTTCCCCGGCTCAACCTTCCTATTATCCATAGCAGAAACTTGCCCTTAAGGCCATACTGCTCCAATCTGAACAGTAGTCTTCCATGTGCAACAGTATCAAAACTTTGTATAACACGGTAGTTAGGTTCATATACAATCTCATGTAGTGGGAAACCACGTTAGCAGGATTAAGAACCAGTACAAAAAGGGGGTTACCTTCAAAAAGCTAACAAAAATTAGCATTAGCATTAGTAGAGGCATATGATGCAAGAAAGCAAACTTATGAAGCATCAGCCTAAAAAAAAAACACTCCCATTTCATCCCTCCATTCCAAGTACCTGTCCAGCTCAAGCCTTAAATTTATTTAGGCTATTAACTTCCACAACAAAGGATGGAAGTCTGTTCCACCAACAAACCACCCGTTGGCTAAAGGCAAACTTCCGCACATCTATCCTACATCTGTCTTTCCTCAATTTGAATTTATGCCCTCTCAAATGATTGTTCTGAGCAAGAGGAAGAATTCCATCAGCATTGGGCATGCTCAAACCATTCAACGCTTTATACACCTCAATCAGATCACCTTGCAGATCACCTAGCCTCCACAACTGTAATTTGCAAAATTTAAGCCTTTCTTTGTAAGGGCAACCCTTTGTTCCATTCACTAATCTTGTTGCCCTTCTCTGTACTCATTCCAACAGCTCTAGATCCTTCTTAAAATGGGGACTCCAGACCTGTATACAGTACTCAAGGTGTGGCCTGACCATTGCCTTATACAGGGTGATTCACTACCAGTGCGACAAACTTGCAGGAGGTGCAGGAGGCACAAAGACGAATCGGAATCACATAGCATTTCAGGGTCCGAAATGCCTTCATCATGCGGGAGGTCGCGTGAACAAAGAAAAAGAACAGAAACAGCAACTCGTTAGTGTAACAGAAATCATTCTGTAGCACGGCAAAAAGCCATGCTACAGAAGGTGTTCGAAAGTTCGACCAGAAGCAGTCACACAGGCTTCACAGCCCCACCGCATGGAATCCCTAACGTTCTGGAAGATTCCTGGCATGTCTCGAATCTCCCCGGCAACTACAGAGTTGCGAGCAACGAGGTCTTCAATTGAATCAACGGGGGTCTCATACACCAATGTCTTCATTTGACCCCAGCAGAAGTAGTGCAGGCATGATAGGTCCGGCGATCTAGCAGGCCCATGAACCGGACCACCATGACCTATCCAATGCTGTCCAATTGTAATGTTTAGGCATTGGCGGACGTCATTGGTGTAATGTGGGGGAGCCCCATCATGCTGGAACCACATTGAGCGGCGCAACGACTGAGGAACATGTGCTTCTTCAATAAGTTCGGGCAGGATTTGCTGTAGAAAGATCAAGTATGCCCTACCGTCCAGATGAGGGGGCAGAAGATACGGTCCAATGAGGTGGTCTCCAACAATGCCAGACCAAACATTGACAGAGAAACGGCGTTGAGTTGCATGTGTTCGCATACCATAGGGGTTCTCCAAAGCCCACAAATGGGCATTATGTTGATTGAAGGTTCCCTCTCTTGTGAAACTTGCCTCATCCATGAACAATACGGACACAGCAAATGCGCTGTCTGCCACACTCTGTTGAAGAAACCAAGTAGCAAAATTCCTCCGGAGTGGATAATCTGCAGGCTCCAATGATTGGACGCATTGCAGATGGTATGAACTCATTTGGTTTGTTGACAGTATCCTCCATACAGTGGATTGGGAAATACCCAATCGTTGGCCTATCGCTCGAGTACTCGTACTCGGATTGCCTTCTGCAAGACATAGGACATTCTCCTCATTGTCTGGCATCCTCGTCGTTCACTCTTGATTCATGGTACCTCTAGTGAAACAACCAGTCTCACGTAACCTTCTGTGCACACATGTGAAAATCGTATGATGAGGAGCAGGCCTGTGCGGGAAACGCTCCTGGTACAAGTGCAGAGCGGCACACCCGTTACAGTCTGAAGCTCCATACGCGAGGTGCACGTCGGCCAGTTCAACGTTTGAATACTCGTCCATCCTACTGCCTCGGGAACCAGTTCGTAAATGCTGACTTCCAGCAGGATCGCTGTTCACGCGACCTCCCGTTCAACGTCCTCTACCGCATGACGAAGGCATTTCGGACCCTGCAATGCTATGTGATTCCGATTCGTCTTTGTGCCCCCTACACCTCCTGCAAGTTTGTCGCACTAGTAGTGAATCACCTCCTTATAACTGCTAGAAAAATTCCTGTATATCATTGACAAGACACTATGAGCTACTCTTGCAGACCGTCTGCACTGCTCAGAAAACTTCATATCTGCCTGCACATTTAACCCCAGGTCCTTTTTGTTCTCTACCACTGTCAATGTAGTACCACAGAGTTGATATGTCACTCTGAGGTTGCTGATTCCCATATGTAGTACTTTACATTTGTCAATGTTAAACTTCATTTGCCACCTCTCAGCCCATCTGCTCAACTTTTCTAGATCCGGTTGCAGCAGCGTATTGTCAGTGTCATTAACAACACTGCCAACCTTCGTATCATCTGCAAACTTAGACATTAAGCTTGGTATACCTTCATCAATATCATTAATAAATACAGAACACAACAATGGACCCAACACTGAACCCTGGGGGACTCCAGTGGTGTCCATTGATTACCACTCTCTGCTTCTCCAACTCAACATTCCCTTTATCAATAGCAGCAACTTGCCTTTAATGCCACACACTGCTCCAATTTGTACAGTAGTCTTCAATGTGCAGCACTATCAAGAGCCTTCCTAAGATCAAAGTATTTGATATCAAAATTATTGTTTGCATCCAGTTCCTTTATATACCACATCATAGTATCTAATCAAATTGGTCAGACAACATTCTCCCAAACATATACTGTCTGAACTATAAATAAAGTCTTGTCTAGGTCTTTAACCAGTGCCTCCATTAATATCCCCAGAAGAAGAGAAGTTAAACTAACAGGTCTGTAATTACTTTTGTCACCCTTTAATCCTCCTTTGTGAATTGGGGTCACATTTGCCCATCTCCAGTCCATGGGTACCTCCAGAGTCCAAGGAAGCTCTCATAATTATGGCTAAGGGCTTGCTTGGTTTTTTTGCTGCCTCCTTTAATATAACTGGATAGATCCCATCCACCCTAGGTGCCCTTCTTATGTTTATTTTCAACAATTTCTGCTCCACTTTGCTCTGAGTTATTGCAAAATCATATAGCTCGCTGCCAGAGTTTAATACATATCTGGCACTCTCCTCCCTGAATAACTCCTCTTGTGTAAATGTTGATGCAAAATAGTCATTCAGTTTGTTAGCTACCTGAGCAGGATAATCAACAGTTAAATCATTGAAATCAAGTGGACCAATCTGATTCATTGCCTTTCTTTAACATAAGTAAACAACTCTTTGCTAAAGATTTCTCGTAATCTGCCTTTGCCTGCCTAACCTCCTTTGTGACTTGATTACAGACTAGCTTATATATCTACCATAGGATTCTGTGTCACCTGTTAATTTATATGTATTGCATGCTTTTTCTCATCTGCCACATGTCTCATTAGTCAATCTGACATCCATTTAAGCCTAAACCTTGAACAATATTGAAAAACCTAGTAGCTTTCAAGATTAATTCTTTGAAAGGTTCCATTTGTAATTTGCTGTTGGACACATCATCAGTTGGTCCCATTGTAAAGAATTTAAAAACTGTCTCAGACCACCTTAGTCACCTTTACAAAAGCAAAACCCCTGATGGTACTTACCTCTTTGAGTAAGTCCCACACCAGCACACTGTTCACTGCCACCCAATGGTTCCTTTATCTGCAGATTCTTAATGCATGAGTAGTCACTACTGATAATCAGATCAAGAGTAGTACTCATTGCGCTTGCTTCCTGAACATGCTGCTGTAGAAAACAATCACCCAATAAATTCACAAAAGCCTTGCTATTGTGTGAGTGACCAATCCAAAAGTTCCAGTCAATATCTGGGAAATTAAAATCCCCCATTATAGGACAATCTGATTTACTGGCCCACTTTATTTCTCTGAACAGTTGTTCATTATATTCAGCAGAGTCATTAGACCTATAACACACTCCTACTCTCAATTTTGCTTTTCCAGTGCTTATGTCACACCAGACTGACTCAACACTGCACTGCTCACCTATGTCAACTGGCTGCACTTCCTTGGATTTTATGTGTTTCTTAACTAATAGCATAACTCCTCCTCCCTTCCTATTCTGTCTTTCCTTTCGGTACACATTGTACTCCCCAAATTCCAATTCTGTATTCTTTATATCTAAATGGCACTGTGTGTTTCTGATATTCAAACAATATCTGCCTTTGATGTTTGACCAACACCTCATATTCATCAGATTTATTTACTACACTCCTAGCATTGGTGTACACACAAGTATACATGCAGCTGTTCTTATTCTTAGCTACCCTAACACAGTCCATGTATTTACTTGTTCTGTGATGACTCCCTGCAATCTCTGAAATCCCCTGCAGCTTGTTTTCTAGGCTGCTGCTTATTCCAATAGAAGCAGTGCAAGAATCACTTTTACCTCTGCCAGCAGCTACTGTTAATCTATTAGTCCGTGCAACCCCCCCCACACCAGTAGTTTTTTGACCCAAGTAAGACAGCCTCGATAGCATCAGCAAATATTCTTGCACCCTTTCTATTTAAATGCATCTCATCCCTGCAGAAGCAGTCTCTCTTGTTAACAAGCACAGACCAGGCTGAGAAAAATTCTACCCTATGAGCCTTGCACAATTTCTCCAGGGCAAAACTGATTGTTAAGGCTCCCATCATATACTCCCTACTATTGTGTCTGGGTAGAATTGCAGACACTTTCAAATTCTACCCTAACTCATGTCAATGTTTTTCAACATTGACCTCTACTTGTTAAGTAATTCAGCCATTCTCCTACTCTTAATATCACTGGTGCCAATGTGTGTAACAATATCACCTTTTGTGCCCTTAAAAGATATCTGCTCTACAACGTCATCAATTCCCCTGGGAAAAAATACCCCAATCCTGTTTGGACTATCCTTTTTGCACAATATATTCCCCATTTCCCTGACAACAACTAGTTCCTGTGGGACCAGCGCATTCTGTCTTGGGGATTGCCGCTGTGTTGCCTGATGTTCAAGTGCAAGCTCTGATGTTGATGTGGGCACCTCAGAGCTTGATGAGCCCCTCAATTTAAATCCTTTGAGAGCATCTAACCTGTTCTTCAAGCTCTCATAAAGGCCCATAACAAAGCTGAGTTTGTGCCTGATTTCCTCACACTCCTTAAATCAAGCCTTATCATATCCCATTCCTGATAGCTCCACAAATATCAAACAAGCAGTACATTTCAAAAGGCTGTGATTCAGAGGACAACCACCCTCCTCAGTTCTCTCCTGAGCCACAGCACTCCCACTACCTTGATCATTTTTCTTTGCTGTTCGGAAGTATGATTTCGATTCAATTTCAATTCAATTAAAAATATAAAAAGTATAACGCTAAACTTATATCCCAATGCAGTAATAACACTATATATACATTTCAGTACCTAGTTATGTTATATGAATTTCTTACCTCCTATTAAGTTGAAGTTATATGTATTAAGTTATAACGTTCCATTTGTAAATTCTAAGTGGTTATAATAGATAATTAATTTAACTACCTATTGCCACCCACATGGATCGAACTCTCACACTAACTATCTATGCCAAATCACCAATTCTAAAAGCTTTATGAATATTACTGTCGTATGTGACAAGTTAAATTATTAAAACACATAAGCAGTGCTATAATTTATAGTTTATAATTCTCTGCTGATAACAAAAAAAAAAAAAAAAAATACTAAATTTAAATCAAAAGTTATACAAAAACAATAATTTCAAATCAATAAATAAAAAAAAGTAAACTTAGGGGCTTTGAACATGTCTGGCTCTGACTAACCTCGTCAGCAGACTCAATTATGTACAATAAAATAAAATATCAATAGTGCTGATTAATATATTTTAATTTAAATCTAGCTGTTGTATTAGCGCTAACGTGTAGATAATTAATTTACTACAAATTTTCTTATACATCATTATTTTCTATAATTTTAGCCTTTTTTATTTCTATTTTGTTATTTATTTAATTTTTGTGGGTTGAGAGTGCAAACAGTGTGGGTTGGGTTTGGCCTAATGTAGTGGACCCACACAGGTCGCTATTCTGCTCCTAGATACCCACATAAGTAAAATGTTAATTCATTGAAGAACATGATACAATTTAGAGTAGGGATGTGTCTGGATCATTTGCACGGCATAATTTCTCCATTTGATATGTTCATACAATTTTAGTATGGGGAGGAAGACTGAAGACTGGGGGAAAAACAGGTAGAAGGATGGGGATGATAGAGTAGGCATCCCCAAAGAGGTCAGTGGAGACGAGCCAACTGAATAAATACAGTGGAGAATATAGCGGATGAATATAGTGGAGACGAGCCCACTGAATAAATTGAAACCATATGCATACATCTGCTACATTTATAGTTTAATGTGACATTTGCAATTTCATACTGGCATGGCACATGAACTTCTTTGAAAGACAGCACGTGAGCATTCAATATGCTCTTCTGATATTCTATATTATCCACCACACCATGTTGTATCAGGATGCTGCTGGTGTTTAATTTTCAGCTATGCACAAAATTCTCTTCAGCTTGATGGCTGATTGCCAAATGTTGTACAAAACTGTTTTTGCACCAAAATGTGTTAGTGTTATCCATTCTGCATGTATGGAAAAATGTTGAATCTTATGTCTAAGGTTCACACACACCACATTCAAATCTTTTTGGATTGAAATTGAAAGCAAATAAAATTTTCCAAGAACTATATAAGCCTGTATACTCCAATTACCTGTGTGGTTTCAAAAGTACTTTTTCATTACTTTCAGCATCTTTAAAATCTGGACAGCCATCATTTTTCCAAATATTCCAGTACTCCTCTCTCTTCAAAATACACTACAAAGTTAGAGAGGAGGGAGATAGGTAAAATAAAACAAGCAGAATATTCATATAAACTCACATTTTAATCTAAAATACTATACTTATTAAAATCATCACATAAAAGATTTGCTGAGTTAGTTTTATGGAATTTAACAGAACAAAAATTTAGTTTTATTCAGTATATTATAATATTTTTGTATTTCAGTTTAAATTTTAAGTGGGAAATGTTTAAAGATAATTTGATGCTCTATTTTGACATTTGTGTGATTTAAATTTTTATTTGGCAATATGGATTCAACTAGAAGATAAAATGTCTCAGAATGTCATGACTGATTGAGAAATTGTCCATAATTCACATGATGTAATTTACTCAAGGGCCTTTTTCCTTGTTCTTGTACACACACACACACACACACACACACACACACACACACACACACACACACACACACACACACACACACACACACACACACACACACACACACACTTCAATTAAAATGTATCAGGTTTATCTCAGTTATTTTTAAGTTTAGGCTATTTGTTGTCCGAATCATTTTTGTCATATTTGAGCTGAAATTTTTTGAATTTGATGTTTAAATTGGACTAAGTATTACTGTTTAGATTTCATTATTTCCAAATTAAAATTTTCCTTATCAACTGCCTTTTTCTCAATTGGAAAATTGTTCCCTTCACTGCAATTCTAAAAACATTTTCAATATACAGCCACACCACGGCTTACATAATACTCGACTTACGGAAATTAGACTTTACATAAGTTTTTGCCGGCTGGTTCAAACTTAAATAAAGGGAGGAATCGTGAAACTATTGTAATGTGAATCCAATAACAACACATCGCTTTTTTTTTTTGGTAATTCATTCCAAGACCCCAGAAGTTGAAATTTTCGCTATTTTTATATAACTAAGCTATTTATCTCTCTAAAAGGTCATTTTTATAATAGAAATTGCACTACACTTTCATCGTTATCATATGTTCCATTATATGAATCAATTTTGAGCACCTTTGTGATATTTTTCTAAAACACATTTCTGGAGGTCACTACCATAAAACAAAAACAATTTGCACTTTCCGGTTTATTGGGCTTTTCTGTTAGCGCAATCTATTATAAACGGATAGCAAACTCAATCTTATTGCATTTGCGATAATACAGATAACTGGAATTCTGTGGGAATTCCAGTTATCACGAAATGAGTTCCCCTTCACTGAAAGCTTCAATCATATAAAAAACATAAATAAATTTTCAGAATCTTCTCTTCATTCCTATTTACTTATTACAATGGTGAAGGGAAAGGGAACAACGGAAAGTGCAAGTACTTGAAGTGCTAGGAAACGAAACAAAACTGATTTAGAAATGAAGATGATTAATTAAGTACAAAGCAGGACAAAGTTTGTCATCGATCTGAATGGAATTGGGTTTTGCTGCTTCAATAGTGAATACTATTTTAAGAGACAGTTTGCATATAAAAGAACATGTTAAAGGATCAACATTTAAGATCAACAGTGATCACAAAACGGTGTTCAAGTACTATATCGAAGATGGAAAAGCTGTTAATAATATGGATGGAAAATCAGATTCAGAAGCAAGTGCCCCTAAGTCCAATGGCCATTCAAGCAAAAGCAAGAAGTATTTATGAAGATATTAAGGATAAGTATGGTGAATCCCAAGCCAAGTTCGTGGCAAACAATGGGTGGTTTAATAGATTCAAGCATTGTGCTGGTTTCCAAAACATTAAAGTATGCGGTGAAGTCACCAGTGCCGATTCTGCAGCTGCAGAGAAATTTTTTGATGGGTTGGAAAAAACCCCTTCTAAATATCCACAGCCCTCAACTTCTGCAGCGGCGTGATTATCAGCTGGAGAGTTAATTCTGGCAACGATGCTCAAAAGGTAAAACTTTCTGACATTATGCCTGTCTCCTCTCTCTTTTTGTAATATTACAATTTTGAAATATTTGTAATTTTGTACAACTTTTGTAAAAAATTACAAAAGTGTACAACTGTTGTAATTTTTCCTGTGCATGAGATAAAGAAAATTGAATAAATAATTCTATTTACATGTTCGTCGAACATTGTTTTGCTTCAATCAAATTTGCAAGTGCATCATAAGCTGTTTGGGGAAATTCCGACTTATGTAGAGTTCCACAGAACGCAACCCTTACATTAATCGAGGAATGGCTGTATTTATGCTTTGCCTGTAGTGGTTAGTAAATTACTAGAATTTATGGAGGGCCTTTCAAAAAAGCAAAGTTGAGTTCGCCTACTCTAAGCAGAAATGTCCTTGTAAAAAGAAGACCGCAACTGTCTTGTGCATATACAACTGAGGGATATAATACATCAACACTCCATGTTTTCAGTTATAACCTGTGGATTCAGTTTCATTGGCTTCTTTCTTCAGAACTTATATGAAAATATTTTTCTTCTTCTTCTTTCCACACACAAACACACATTCATGCTTGCCATGCCATGTCATGCCTATTTTTGATGTTTTATCCAGTTCTGTTCTCCATGGCTTTTTCTTTCCACTCTTGTTCATTTATTATTTCCTTCCATTGCCAATCTGGAGGACACTATGGTTATATATCAAGTGAATGATAAAAACTGTTGTCTGCGTGTACTATGCTGTGTCATGCTCTTTGTCGCTACATGGGTCAAGACTTGTAAAGGTCATCACCTGGAGAGATAATTCTGGCAATGATGCTTGAAAGGTAAAACTTGCTGACATTATGCCTGTCTCCTCTCTCTTTTTGTAATTTGATAATTTTGAAATTTTTGTAATTTTTCTTGCGCATGAGATAAAACAAAATTGAATAAATAATTCTATTTACATGTTCGTTGAACATTTATTTTTTGCTTCAATCAAATTTGCAAGTCTTGCATAAGCATTTAGGGAAATTCTGACTTATGTAGAGTTCCGTGGAATGCAACCCCTACGTTAATCGGGAAGTGGCTCTATTTCAGAAACAAATACAAACCAATTTTATTTGAAGAAAAAGAAAACAAAAACAATTGGAAAGCAGCCATTGTATATGGCAATTGCTTTACAATCAACCTGTTTAACTGTATTGGAGACAGCTAGCTATACACCGACAGTTACATGTTGTGACTCCTCCTGCAAATAATGCCAAAAAAAAAGGAATGGATATTGATTACAGTGCTTAACTTTGGATTTTTAGCAGTTTATTATCAAAGATCAGTTATCAATAACATTCAACACAACGCTGTATGACTGCTGCTATTATTTCCGCAAATGAATGGAACTATGTAACTAAAAACAATAATGGCAGATTCAAATAATTTTAATCTACAGCAGTTCACACCAACACAAATAATTTACAATATTCTACATTGTTTTTTTTTTGTTTTTTTTTATGTAAACCCCAAGCATGAGAAGTATTAGAACCTATAGTACTTAGTAACATGCTTGGGTTAGAGGTTGAGAAGACGAAAGAAGATATTTGTTGACATTGGACTTGAACTTCTGTAGACTGTAATTTCAGGAAATACGTGTGAAGGAAGGTTGTTCCAGGAAACAGCTGTTGAATGAATAAATGATGAAGATGAAAAGTTGGTTCTGTCAGTTTGAAGTTGGACAGTAAATGGACGTTGGCTGGTGGCTGCACGTGTTCAGACTGTTTTGACAGAGAGAGTGGGAATTATAAAAGCCAATTCAGAATAACAGTGGCCATGGAAGTATCTGTAGAAGCGGCATGCAGCAGAAACAGTACATCTATGAGACAGCGAGTGGAGAGACTCTGTTAGAGATGAATCATTAATTAACCTAACTGCCCTCTTCTGAATGGAACCAAGAAGCCTGAGAAAGGTTTTGGGACCAAGAAGCCTGAGAGAGGCATTGTTCCCACATCCCAGATGTGGGAACAATATTCCATGGTAGGGCGGATTTGCAATTTATACAGAGTGAGCAGCTGTTTGGAAGAAAAGTAACGCTGAGAGGGAAAGAGAAAACCAATTTTATTAGATGCAGAGGAAGCAATATTTGTAATGTGCTTGTGCCAAGAGAGATTAGAAGTCAGGGTAACCCCCAAAAGAGATATATCATTTTGCTTAGAATTCGGAGTGTCACCAAAGATAAGCATAGAAGCAGAAGAACCTTTTTCCAAGATATAAGACAAGACTGAGTTTTAGAAGGGTTGAAATCAACTAAGTTGTCTTTGCCCCACTGAAGAATTACTTGAAGATCACCATTTAAGGAATTGGTAGCAGATTTTCGAGAAGTTTAAGCTGATTGAGCAGGACAAGATTTCTCAAAATGAAAAGTGGAATGCAATGTGCTATCATCAGCAAAACTATGGATAAGATTTCCAGTCAATGGAAGGTCATTAATATACAAGAGGAAAAGAGTGGGGGAAAGAACTGGACCTTGGGGGACATCGGCATTAGTGAAGAAGTTAGAAGACAGAGAGCCATCTACCATCACCCTTGGCGCCTCCATAGCCAGGTGGAAAGGAGCAGCAGTGCGTAGCATGCTTCTTGATTAGACCGAGATTCAAGCCCGTCGCCACCAAATACGGAGGATGCGGAAAGGTCAGGGAATGACCACCGCATATCCCCCGGAGCAATATGGCCTTAGTTGCTAATGCTCCTAAAAACCAAATAACAAACAAACAAACAACCATCACCCTCAGTGAGCGATCAGAGAGAAAACTGGATAACCAATTACAAAAAACAGTTGGCAAACCATAAGATGGAAGCTTGTTTAGAAGACCTTTATGCCAAACACGATCGAAAGCTTTGAGATGTCAAGAGCAACTACATGTGTTTCACCGAACCTTTCCATTGAATTAGTCCATAAATGGGTAACATAAGCCAGAATATCACCAGTGGATCGACACTGACGGAATCCATACTGGCGATCGTTGATCAGACGGAAGGTTTCTAGGTAGTTGAAGAGTTGGCGGTTAATTGATTTCTCCATTACTTTAGAAAGAGTTGAAGTAATTGCAATGGGATGATAATTGGATGGGAGAGAGATGTGTCACCCTTTTTAGGAACTGATGGGATATGAGCAAATTTCCAAGCAGGAGGAAAACACCTTTGGAATAAGAGAGTGAAAAAAGGTGGCAAAGAATAGGAGTAAGTTCAGGAGCACAGGTTTTGAGAACAATTGGAGAAATACCATCGGGACCTGGAGCTTTCTTAGGATCAAGATTCATCAAAATCTTTCTGACATTCTTTTGATGGAAGACCACAGGAAGTGGTCTTCCATGTTGGCAGTTTTACTTAGTGATGTTATTCAATTTGCATAATTTGGTTTTATTAATATCTCAATTCTTAGGCCAGATGACAGCATTCAATATGATATTCGGAAACATTGGCATTTATTATTTACTCCTGTAATTGAAAATTGTCCAGATTTATGGTATTAATTGCAAGAAGGTTCATAATCATCCCTAAACTAGATATATTATTTTATTAATTAAAATAAAATATATGTAATTTTATTTCTTATCCTGCAAATGAAGTTTTATAATACTCAGATAAGAAAAACTTACTTACAGACACATGCTTTGAAAATTCTGCACCATTTGGTGGTGTTTCTTCTAGTAGCTACATTAAATAGAATTAAAAGGAAAAGCAAAATCAAACATGTAGATATACAGAAAAACAAATCATTTAAATAAAAACAAAATTAACATTTCATGTTTACATATTTTTAGGTATTAAAGTGCTACATTATTCACCCTTGGTAATTTTCCTTGGTGATGTTAATATTCACAACTCCAGCTGGCTTCAGTTTTCTACTCACATGGACTGAGCTGGTCAGATGCTGAGGCTTTTCCAACATTATCTTTTATCTTATATGAATATCTTTTTTTTTTTTTTCTGGTTAACCTTTTAAAATTTAAATATTTTATTTT
This sequence comes from Mastigoproctus giganteus, assembly GCF_048544385.1. Lineage (NCBI taxonomy): Eukaryota > Metazoa > Arthropoda > Arachnida > Uropygi > Thelyphonidae > Mastigoproctus > Mastigoproctus giganteus. The sequence goes on from NC_143579.1 coordinate 101,649,917, forward strand.
CATATCGATGGATGAAGTGCTGCAATTTGAAATCAAAGGCAGCTCTGTATGTAAAAAACACACAAACCAAAAGCTTCATCAATAGTTCTAACAAACAGTAACAGATAAATTCAGGCAACTATTCCATAGGAGAAGTCATACAAAGTAGGATTATCAAAAAAGTTCCAGAAATGAACTGTTAAAAATAACTGAAATTCAAATAAGAAAATTTTATTTTATAACCTAAATATATACCATTTAGAATTTTTTAGTGAAACCTATAACATTTAGAATTTTTTACTGTTTAGTGATGTATTACTTTCACATGTGCAAATCTTTATTTTATCTGTTCCTGTTGGGAATTAATTTTGCAGTCATGTTATAGAATGTTATATATTAAAAAGAATACAGAAGCTTGCTTTTTTGTAGAAATATTAGTGAACGTTTAGTCAAAGAAAATTTAGATCTTGCACCTATTTGAAAACTGAAATTTGTGACCATGATTCAGGATTTAGAAAAACAATAGTGATGGGAGATAAAACATGGTATTATCATTATGACCTACAGTAAAAACATCAATCCTCTGAATGTATGTATTTCTTGTGACCGAGGAATAAAAGAAATAAATTTGGATTGAAGGTCTAAAGACAGAGTTAAAATAGAATTATTTTGGATTTATACAAGAAGCTCATAAAGATATATGTATTATATAAAAAGCATTAATAGTATAAACCAGAGCTGTGATGCTCAATATGTTCTATATTGATTTCAATATTTGTAATAGAATAAGAGAAGTTTACCTCAATAAGATACGTAGAACACTTCTGTATATCAAACTCTCCAGAAATTAAAATGAAGAAAACATTAACGCAAAATGATTACAGTAAAAAAATAAATGTATCCAGGTTCGTTATCCAACTCGAACATGTTGCTGTAGAAAACAATCCTCCAATAAATCCACAAAAGTCTTGCTAGCGTGCTAGTGACCGACCCACAAGTTCCAATCAATATCTCGAAAGTTAAAATCCTGTATTACAAGACATTCTGATTTACTGGCCCACTCGATTTCTCTGCATAACTGTTCGTTGTACTCATCAGTCATTAGGCCTATAACACACTCCTACTCTCATTTTCCATTTCCCAGTGTTTATGTTATGCCAAGTAGACTCAACGTTGCACTGTCCACCCATGTCAACTGGATGCACTTCCTTAGATTTTATGTGTTTCTTAACTAACAGCATAACCCCTCCTCCCTTCCTACCATGTCTATCCTTCCTGCAAATATTGTACTCCCCAAATTCCAATTCTGCAATCCTTATATCTATGTGAAACGTCTCTGATATCCCAACAATATCGGCCTTTGATGTCTTGACTAGGACTTCAAATTCATCAATTTTATTTACTATACTTCTAGCATTGATGTACATGCAAGTATACAAGAACCTGTTCTTACTCTTAGTTACCCTAATACAGCCATGTATTTACTTGTTCCATGATGACTCCTAGCCCCTCTTGAAATCCCCAGCAACTTGCTCCCTAGGCTGCTACTCATTACAACAGAAGCATCGCAAGAATCACTTTCGTCTCTGCCTTCGGCTACTGTTCATCTTTTAGTCTGTGAATTTTTTCAGCACTGATAGCTTGGGGGCCAAGCTATCAGTTTTCCGACCCACCTAACACTGCCTCGATAGCATCAGCAAATATTCTTGCACTCCCTTCTATTTAAGTGTATCCCATCCCTGCAGAAGCACTCTCTCCTGTGAGTCTTGCACAATCTCTTCGGGGTCAAACTGATTCACAAGGCTCTCATCATATACTCTCTCTCCTATCGTATCTGGGCAGAATTGCAGACACTAATTTAACCCTAATGTGTGACTTATTTTCAGCATTGACCTGTACTTGTTAAGTAAATCTGCAGATCTCTTAAGGTCATTAGTGCCAATGTGCACAATAATATCACTTTTTGTGCCCATAAAAGACGATATCTGCTCTACAACATCACTTTTTGCCCCTGGCAGACATACCCTAGTCCTGCTCCACCTATCCTTTTTGCATAATATATTCTCTGTCTCCTTGACAATAGAGTCACCAACAATAACTAGTTCCTGTGGGACCAGCACATTCTGCTTTGGGGGATTGCCACTGTGTTGCCTGATACACAGGAGTGAGCTCTGGTGCTGGGTTGGGCAGCTGAGAGCTTGATGGGCCCCCCTCATATTAATTTCTTCAAGGGCATATTGTTGTTGTTGTTTTTTGGTGCAAGGGCTACTTAGGCCATATTGCATCTATCAATGTTATGAAGGTTACACATGCCTGGTGACTGTTATGGCATTACTCAAAAATGATGATATAATTTTATCTGTTTTGTAAAGTGAAAGAACTCCAGCAGATTAGTGTCGTTACCTATGATGTGGCAGAGTGTCGAGGGTTCTTTAAGGTTTGCAAGAAAGCTAAAAGAGACTTGTCGGGCAGTGGTGTATAAAGTACACTCAACAAGAATATGCTTCAATTTAAGTGAGAATTGCACTTGTGCATTGTGGAGGATCTACCTGTGAGGAGATAAAGGTGGGTAAAATGACAGTGGGCAATTTGCACTCTGGTTAAGATTACTTCCTCCCTTCTGTTTATACGGAAACTGTAGGTCCACAATTGCGGTTCAGGTTTTATTTGGCGGAGTTTATTAAGCGTTTGGGCTTGCCACTGAATTTTCCATTGTTCTCTACATATTCTTTGTATGTTACTTTTGTAGTCAAGATATGGAACATAATACTGTGATATTATGTTTTGATTATGATACTGTGATATTGTGTTCTGTTGGATTCATTTCCTGGTATCCCAGCAGGGCCTGGAATCCAGTAGAAAATGACCACTCGCTGGAGTTCTTGGAGATGCATCGGTTTGGATTTTATGAACTTTATTAAAGGATGTGTTTGAGTTCATTTTGGAGTTCAATGCCTCCTCACTGATGGGTGGAGTAGGTACACAAACACAAGATTTAAGAGCTGTCAAGTCACAAAGGGTTGTCAGCTCTTACATCTTGGGTACCTACTCGCCCACAAATGAGGAGTCATTCTCCATCACTTATGCTGTGAAATGGTACATCTGGGTAGTGGTACTTAACCAAGAATAATAATAGACTTCTCTATTGAGAAGTGTTATTCATTTGAAGCATAAGAGATGGACAACTGGTTGTAAGGATTCATAATACGATATGTTGTTATAATGATGCCCAGTATACAAATTTCGTATTTGAACTGCATACAGAAATGGAGCAATAACTTGTATGTGGTATGAAACATTTTTAGAGCGTGAGACTTTTTACCATTAAAAAAACTGCTAAAAGGTATATTTTTAAATATTATTAAAAAAAACCACCCCCAGATCATAAATAGATAGTAAAAATTTCTTATGTTCTCAGTATTAAATAAATCAAAACAATTATTTATACTAAAATATGGAATAGCAAGCGCTTAAAAAACGGTACTCACCTTTGAATAAATCTGCAATAGTTTTTTAAAAAAGAATGGTAATTAAATCATTTAGGTGGGGAGGTAAAGTAAAGGGATTAAGGAGGTTCTTAAGGTTAATTTAACGGAATTTTAAAATGGGCACAAGGAAGTACAAGTGCACATCTCCAATCCTAGGTTGTCATTAAAGAAAGAAGAAATCATTAAGAGTGAATTAAAATGGATAATATAGTATGATGGAGCCAATAGTTGTTACGAAGGACTTTCGCTGGTTATTAACGTCTTCAGTTGGCAAATTGGGTGGGGAGTAAACACATGCTGTATTTTAAAGGTTGTCTGTACTTCCCATGATGCTCATTTGGACATGTGGGAACGTCAACCACGAGAGGTTCCAAGCCGGGGAAAGGTTGAAGGGAAGTTTCATGTTTATGATGTTGAGGTTAGAATGGTGTCGAAACCATTCGATAATAAGTGCTTCATAGTGAAGAATTTTGTGGCTGAATTTGAGTTTAATAATGGTAATAGCAGAATCAACTAGGGGGGTGTGGTTGTGGATATGAGCTTGTATTGCAAGTTCTGTACTGAATTGGCCTGTTCTAAAACTGTTTTGGTGGTAGTATGCGCGAGTGTTGGCAGTTTTAGAAGAACCGAATTTTGTGGTGGTGATGGCGACGTAGCAAGCATCGCAGTTGGGCTGGCATTTAATAAGATATATAATATTGTTAAGGTCACTAGTGTGGTATTTATGTATGTTTTTATAGGAATTAAAAAAGGATCCTAGTTTACTGTATGCAGAAAAGGTGAGCGAAATGTCTGTATCTTTAAATATGCTGTGGAATTGTCCTGCAAGTTCGTTATGGTAGGGGAGAATTATGCGTGTGTTTGTTCTTTTATTATTATTATGTTTGGATGGGTTATTAATTTTATTTTTAAGGGTGGAAATTGTGCAAGAGATGAGTTGGGGAGGGTAGTTTCTAGATATGAATTTCACCGTGAGATATTGAAGTTCATTTTGTAAATCATCTTGTGAGGAGCTGAATTTGATGGCATTATGGATTTGGTTGTATAAGACAACTTTTTTTGTGTTAAGGGGGTGATGTGAAGCAAAATGAAGGTATTTTCCAGTATGTGTATTTTTTCTGAAAATTTTTGTGCCTGTTTATTTTTGTGTCTGTTTTCAAGATGGTAAGATTAAGAAAATTTTTCTGGCTGTTCATTCCGATTTCAAGGGTAAGTTTGAGCCTGTCATATATAGAATTGAACTTTAAAAACAAACTATCTATGGACGAACTGTTACCTATTATGAGAATTGCATCGGCGTAGCGTGTATATAATTTTATTTCTGAAGGAAAGGGTTACAAAATTTGATTTTCTATTGTGGCAAGATAAATTTCGGATGGGGGGGGCTAAAATACCTACGCCCATTGGTAAACCGAATGTTTGTTGAAAGATCTTGTTGTTATTTGTTATTTGGTTTTTTAGGAGCATTAGCAACTAAGGCCATATTGCTCAGGAGATATGCGGTAGTCATTCCCTGACCTTTCTGCATCCTCCGTATTTGGTGGTGATGGGCTCGAACCCCGGTCTAATCAAGAAGCGGGTGCTATGCACTGCTGCTCCTTCCCACCTGAAAGATCAGGTGGGAAGGAGCAACAACAAGATCTTCCGGCCTGAAAGATCTTGTTGTTAAATCTAAAATGTCTGGCGTCTAATAAAAGCGAAGTAGGTTCAAGAATACTATTGATGGAAAGAGTAGTTCATTTTGTTAAAGTATCATCTGCTGTTAAGAATTCACGTAAGGCTTGCAAGGTGAATGGGATATGTACATTGGTGTATAGAGACACAACATCAAAGGAAACTAAAATGTCTCCGTCAGAAACTATGGTATTGCTGATTTTTTGAAAAGCTTGATTAGTGTTGGTGATTCTGAATGTTGAGAATCTGGTAAGTGGGGATATGATTTTTACTAGATAAGTCGATAAGTTAGCGAAAGCTGATTTATTAAAAGAAACAATAGGTCTTAATGGGTGATCGGGTTTATGTAGTAGTAGTAGTAGTGGCACTTGATGCAAGAAAGCAAGTGTAGGAGCTTATGCAGCATCAGCCAAAAAAAAAAAAAAAAATCACACCATACCCTCCAAATGCCTGTCCAGTTCCTCCTTAAATTTATTTAACCTATCAACTTCCACAACGACAGATGGAAGTTTGTTCCAGCAATTAACCACCCGCTGGCTAAAGGCAAATTTCCGCACATCTATTCTACATCTATCCTTTCTTAATTTGAACTTATGTCCCCGTAGGTTCGTATTCTGAACAAGTGGGAGGATCCCATCAGAATTCAGCGTGCTCAACCCATTCAAGGCCTTATAGACCTCAATCAGATCACCGCGCAGGTGCCTAGACTCCAGCCACTGCAATTTGCAGAACTTAAGCCTCTCTTGGTAAGAGGATCCCTTCATTCCCATCACCAATCGTGTTGCTCTTCTCTGTACACGCTCAAGCAAATCTACATCCTTCCTAAAATGAGGCCTCCAGACCTGTACGCAGTACTCAAGGCGTGGCCTGACCATTGCCTTATACAGAGGGACAATCACCTCCTTTTCCCTGCTAGCAAAATTCCTATATATCATTGACAAAACCCCGTGACCTGCCCTAGCAGCCTGTCTGCATTGCTCAGAAAACTTCATATCTGACTGCACAATTATTCCCAGGTCTTTTTCATTTTCTACCACCTTAAGTGTAGTACCACACAGTTGGTACGTTTCTCTGGGGTTACTTCTACCCATATGCAGTACTTTGCATTTGTCAAGGTTAAACTTCAGTTGCCACTTCTTAGCCCATCTGCCCAAATTATCTAGATCCTGTTGCAGTAGCACACTCCCTTGACTGTCATTAACAACCCTGCCAACCTTCGTGTCATCTGCAAACTTCGACATTAAGCTTGATATACCTTCATCAATATCATTGATAAATATACAAAACAACAGTGGACCCAACACCGAACCCTGTGGGACTCCACTAATAACATTAGTCCACGAAGAGCAGCACCCATTGATTACCACCCTCTGTCTTCTCCCACTTAACCATCCTTTTATCCATTGTAGCAACTTACCCTTAATACCATTCTGCTCCAATTTGTACAGTAGTCTTCCATGCGCAAGAGTGTCAAAAGCTTTACTGAAATCCAAGTATATGATATCAAAATTATTTTTTGCATCCAGTTCCTTTGTGACCACATCATAATAACCAATCAAATTTGTCAGACAAGACTTTCCCTTAACAAACCCATGCTGTGTCTGAATTATTGCTGCAGTCTTGTCTAGATGATCCTGCAATGCATCTTTAACCAGTGACTCCATTATTTTACCTGGAACAGAAGTTAAATGAACTGGTCTGTAATTACTCGTGTCACCCTTCGAACCTCCTTTGTGAATTGGGGATACATTTGCACATCTCCAGTCCGTGGGAACCTCCCCTGAATCCAAGGATGCTCTCATAATTATGGCTAAGGATTTGCTTAGTTGCTTTGCCGCCTCCTTTAATATAACTGGATAGATCCCATCCACCCCAGGTGCCTTTCTTATGTTTAACTTCAACAATTTCTCCTCCACTTTGCTCTCAGTTATTACAAAATCATTAAGCACACTGCTACAATTTGATAACCTTCTTCCATTTTCAAACTGTAATAATTCCTCACGTGTGAATGTAGATGCAAAATACTCATTTAGTTTGTTTGCTATCTGAGCAGGATCATCAACAGTCAAACCATCGATGTCAAGTGGACCAATCATATTCATTCCCTTCCTTTTAGAGTTTATATAAGTAAAGAAATCCTTGCTGTTTTTCTTAGCATCTTTTGCCAAAGATTTCTCGTAATCCGCCTTTGCCTGCCGAACCTCCTTTGTGACCTGATTACAGACTAGCTTATATCTGCTACAGGCTTCTGCGTCGCCTGATAATTTACATGCATCCCATGCATTTTTCTTCTCTGTCACGAGTCTCATTAGTTCATTTGATAACCATTTAGGCCTAAACCTTGAACAATATTTCTTCATCGGTATGAAAAGTCTAGTAGCTTCCACGATTAATTCCTTGAATGCTTCCCACTTAGAATTTAACAATACCGAACATATGAGGTAGGATGTTATTACAGATTCCTATTTGCTGTAAAGTATATAGATTGATTTCTTTATTCTGCCTGAGTTTTCTTAAAATTATGTCAAGTTTATTTTTAAGTTTTGTGGTGTTATGGTTGTTAACGATTTTATATGTATCTTGATCAGCTAAGATTAAATCCATTTTTTCTGTATAGGTGTCTTTGTCTAGAATAACAATTGTATCCCCTTTGTCCACTTTTTATATGATTATTTTAGAAGTTTTGCTAAGTTTATATATATCCGATAGTTGTTGTTTTTTTATATTAGAATTAGGTGTGAGTTTGGAATTTAATATACTATTTGTTTGATGGATAAGTTGCCATTTATCAGGATGTTGTTCCAGTTTGGAATGAAGTTCCACTATGCAGTCTTTTATTGGGTAAAGTTGATCCTTTACGGCAAAATTCTAGGCCAGAGAGTTCAGAGAAGGTGAAAGATTTAAGCACAAAAATTTTCAAAAAAAAATACACATATCGGAAAATACCTTCATTTCATTTCACACCACCCCCTTAACACAAAAAAAGCTGTCTTATACAACCAAATCCATTATGCCATCAAATTCAGCTCCTCACAAAATGATTTACAAAACGAACTTCAATCTCTCACACAATTTCCACCGTTAAAAATAAAATTAATAACCCATCCAAACATAATAATAATTAAAAAACAAACACACGCATAATTCTCCCCTACCATAATGAACTTGCAGGACAATTCCACAACATATTTAAAGATACAGACATTTCGCTCACCTTTTCTGCATACAGTAAAAACTAGGATCCTTTTTTTAATTCCTATAAAGACATACATAAATACCCCACTAGTGACCTTAACAATATTATATATCTTATTAAATGCCAGCCCAACTGTGACGCCTGCTACACCGGCAGCATCACCACAAAATTCGGTTCTTCTAAAACCGCCAACCCTCGTGCATACTACCACACCAAAACAGTTTTAGAACAGGCCAATCCAATACAGAACTTACAATACATGCTCATACCCACAACCACACCCCCCTAGTTGATTCCGCTATTACCATTATTAAACTCAAATCCAGCCACAAAATTCTTCACTATGAAGCACTTATTATCGAATGGTTTCGACACCATTCTAACCTCAACATCATAAACATGAAACTTCCTTCAACCTTTCCCCTGGCTTGGAATCTCTCGTGGTTGACGTTCCCACATGTCCAAAAGAGCATCATGGGAAGTACAGACAACCTTTAAAATACAGCACGCGTTTACTTCCCACCCAATTTGCCAACTAAAGACGTTATAACCAACAAAAGTCCTTCGTAACAACTATTGGCTCCATCATACTATATTATCCATTTTAATTCACTCTTAATGATTTCTTCTTTCTTTAATGACAACCTATAATTGGAGATGTGCACTTGTACTTCCTTGTGCCCATTTTAAAATTCCGTTAAATTAACCTTAAGAACCTCCTTAATCCCTTTACTTTACCTCCCCACCTAAATGATTTAATTACCATTCTTTTTTAAAAAACTATTGCAGATTTATTCAAAGGTGAGTATCGTTTTTTAAGCACTTGCCATTCCATATTTTAGTCTAATACTCACGGTATTATAAGATTTCTATAATTTCTAGTAACAATTATTTATTTAAAATAAACAGATACAAGAGGGCAATTAAAAATAAGGAAACTTATCTCAAAATGCTCCATACCTTGTAAATACGTTCTGTTGTGTCTTTGACCCATGTTTGTTGTTCATCTGTTAGCACAAAGGTGTCTCTAAAATGATAACAAAAATAAGTGAAATACATAAGAAATCGAATAAATGAGAAAGTGATATATTATTTAGGAAACCATGCTGCCCCTGACCAGTAACATTCAACAACAGGTTGCAGAACCATTAAAGTGCAATATATTTAGAATGAAATACCAATGCATTTTGGAGTTCAGCTAGAGCCAAGCAGCATCAGAATTCTGTGCCTGCAAATCGTACATTTCATATGAAAATATCTTTAATGGTTCATGTTGTTGATAAAAACTTCAAAAGGGAATAAACCACTTGGGTTTGGCAATGAAATGAAAATCAAATCCAGATCTTTCAGAATATGAGAAAAGTGGCATAGCAACTAAAATAAAAAACAATTTCTTTTTGCAATCCAGTTTTCTGTTTATACTCCATATAGGACCAGAGGAATCACAAGAGAGAAAGAATACAAGAACAGCAGCATTTTAGCAGTCACATAGTCTTGAACCACAGTCAACTCAAATGCCCATACAAACGTATCCTTGCATTTGACCAAGGAAACTATTTCAAACTTGGCTATGGTGGCCCCTCTAAAATAAATAAATTTTCTGTTAATACTCCAGGAAGATACATGAGATTAGAGGAGTTCACATCACAGAGAGAATACAAGAACATCACCACATTTAGAAACCATGCAGGCTTTAATCACGGTCACTGTAATGAGCGCATTTCTGTACCCTTTCATTTGACCACTCAGCTACAGTGGGCATTGCATGATTTGCAAACTTTGTAGCACAAATCCTATTAGTGGTAATGTTATGAGGACAACCAGCATAGACCAACTGACAAAGTAGGTTACTATGTACTATGCAATCTCTTTGACAGAGAAGTCGGTAACAGTTTATACAAGGGCAGATGAAACAAAATCAGAGTACTTGCCTAGGGAAAAAGGCCACCAGGCATCAATCACTTCAGATACAAAGTAATATACTGATATCTGTGGAAAAACTAATGACATTAGTATACAGCATTGCAAATTATTATCAGGAATGTCAGGACTGAACAGCCTGTTGGGAAGATCATGGGATATATTTCTAGAATTCTTATTTTTTTTTATCTTACCTACCATGTCCTCACAAGATTAGAGTATCTGGAAATCTTATAAATAAACTCTTTATTGTTATATAAGAAGAAAAAATCTGTACACAATTCCCATAAAGACCCTAAACCATTAAAAGTGACATTGGTATTACACAGTACAAACAGATTTGTACAATAAGCACAAGACATGAAATAAGCATTATTAGATAAGTACTGTAATAGGCAAATAAACAAAGTACAATGTAATAATCAGACATAATAAAAATGAGATACAGTCATATCAATGAGTGTATGCTGTTCATCTATATTCTCATTCAAATTCCAATAAAGTGATATTGTAATGTTTGAAAACTCTGACTTCTACACAGTGACAAATGGCAGCATCAGAGAACTTTCACAGCAAGACACATTTGTTGATCAAATCTGCTAGGATCAGCTTATGATCTAAAGTCATAGTAAAGTAAAGTAAGAGATATATAAAAGTAGGGCGAGTTATCACAGTCTCCTCGGAGAGAAGATATATACATATCTTTCCCCCCCAGAGACTACGATACCAGAGGATACTAAGACTTGTGATGGTTTGACATTGAGGTATCTTCATGTTGTGGAATTAAGCTGGTTCCACCTATAAATTCTTATTTTATTTTTGAGAGGGCATGAATTCAAATGAGAGGGCATAAATTCAAATTGAGGAAAGACAGATGTAGGATAGATGTGCGGAAATTTGCCTTTAGCCAGCGGGTGGTTGGTGGGTGGAACAGACTTCCATCCCTTGTCGTGGAAGTTGATAGCCTAAATAAGTTTAAGGCTCAGCTGGACAGGTATTTCGAACGAACAGAGGGGTGAAGTGGAAGTGGTTATTTTTATTTATTTATGTTACTTTTTTTTTTTTTTTTTTGGCTGATGCTGCATAAGCTTGCTTTCTTGCATCAAATGCCTCTACTAATGCTAATGCTAATGCTAATGCTAAATTCAAAGATCTCTAGTGAACTGATAGACTGAAGGTTGATTTAATCCAGTTCTTAGAATTGACCAAGCTCTGCTTTAGCTGGAATTTCTCTGATAGTGCAAGCCTGTTGTTGTTATGTGATGAGTGTCTATAGTGTCCCACATAAGTGCTAGAATGCTCGTACTCCCATTTAGTTCCTACCTGTGAATTCCACTATTTTCAATTAGTTGATCTATTTGGAATAGAATTTTTTTTTTTAAAGAGGATTAACTTCTTTAGAAATTAAATGCAGTAAGCATATTAAAGTCAAAGGTGAATATATTGAGGAGAAAAAAAAAATGTGACCAGCATGACTTTTTTTAATGCCCTTCATATATGGATATTCTCATTTAATTATCTACTCTCATTGGTTTATTATAACTTTTTCTTACCTGTGAATAGAAAAAACCATATTTATATATGCAGATTTAATATTTACAATTTTGATTATTCACATATTTTTGTACAGTACACTATACTGGGTGTACTATACTTTGTATAGTACACCCAGTATAGTGTACTGTACAAAAATCTGTACTATACTTTGTATAAAAAAAAAAAATAGTACCGCACAAAGTATAGTACATCCATTTAACAATTACAAATAACTTATCTTCAAGTCTATGTTACATTCCCAGCATATTCATATACTTGTCTCTATGTAGTCATGCCTCAAGGTAAAGATGAGCCCCTAATCTACTTGATGGAGCAAGGTCTTGTCACAACATTTAAGTTGTATTATATCTGCTTATGTTAGTGAGATTTCTCAACCAGATGGTTAAGATGGTTAAAAGGCAGATGGAGAGTGATTCTACCGTAAATCAGTGACTGGTGGAAAAAGTATATCACTGAATGAATAAATAGAAAGAAACCCCTATATAAAATCAAATCATCAACTTGGAATTCATGCTGTAGGAAACTGCTGCCTGATGTAGTGAAAGACCCAAAAGGAATCTCATTGGTAGAAGAGCTGTAAAGGATTGCAAGCACGGAACATGACAAAGGAGAGAATATTTTAACAATCAAGGAGCACCGATTGGTTCAATTTCATACATAATACTAAAATACTTTTTAATATTATGTACTCTAAACCTCATTTGATGCCATGCTTTACTTCATAATTTAATTGATTGCCACGTTTTTCTTAAAATATGTATGCTTGGAATTCATGTTCCACATACAAGTAAAAGTGGCAAGCAAAAGTTACACTGTACCAAGTTTTCACTAGATTTTAGTTTTTTACATCTGACAGAACCAGATTTGATTCAGTACAAATTTTTTAAATTTTATAAACGGAATGTATGTTCCTTGAGAAACAAGTTACCTATACTGATAAATATTTTATATTTAGGTTGGTTTCATTTGACAGGTATTACTTGGTTTGACAGTCATGGAGGTCAAAGGAAGATGGAAGGGTGACACAAGTAATTACAGACCCGATAGTTTAACTTCTGTTCCAGCAAAATTAATGGAGGCACTGGTTAAAGAAGCACTGCAGGATCATCTAGACAACACTTCGGCTGTAGTTCAGACACAGCATGGGTTTGTTAAGAAGTCTTGTCTGACCAATTTCACTGGATACAAAAAATAATTTTGATATCATATACTTGGTTCTTAGGAAAGCTTTTGATACTGTTGCATGGAAGACTACAGTTCAAATTAGGACAATATGGCATTAAGGGCAAAATGTTGCTAGGGATAAAGGGATGGTTGAGTGGGAGAAGACAGAGAGCAGAAATCAATGGACACTGCTCTTCTTGGACTAATGTTACTAGTGAAGTCCCCCAGGGTTCAGTGTTGGGTCCATTGTTGTTTTCTGTATTTATTAATGATATTGATGAAGGTATATCAGGTTTAATGTCTAAGTTTGCAGATGATATGAAGGTTGGCAGGGTTGTTAATGACACTACGCTACTGCAACAGGATCTAGAAACGCTGAGAAGATGGGCTGAGAGGTGGCAACTGAAGTTTAACATTGACAGATGTAAGATACTGCATATGGGTAGCAGTAAACCTCAGAGTAACATATCAACTGTGCAGTACTACACTCAAGGTGGTAGAGAATGAAAAGGACCTGGGGGTAATTGTGCAGTCAGATATAAAGTTTTCTGAGCAGTGCAGACAGTCTGCAAGAGTAGCTCAAGATGTCTTGTCAGTGATATACAGGAATTTTTCTAGCAGGGATAAGGAAGTGATTATCCCCTTGTGTAAGGTAATGGTCAGCCATACCTTGAGTACTGTACATTGTCAGATGCATTCTCTAGGGGTAGAAAGGCAAAAGTCATGGAAATTCAGTTTTCTTCCCAAGTACTAATTGAGAAGATAAAAGGCATTAAGAAGCATAATTTGAAAAATATGGATTACCAGTTTTTATACCAACAAACTTTCTTTCTTAGGGATAGCAAGACATTTGGTTTTTATGATCTACTCGAGAAATATATATTCAGTAATGGCTGGGACATCATATCTGTTTGGCCTCTCTTGTTTCTGACTTCGAACATTTCGTGCTCAAGCTCAGTACATTATTAGAACAACACCTCTCTCTCTCTCTTTCTTTCTTTCTCCCCTACAAGCAGAGATGGAGGAAACCCCTGGTGCTGTCATACAACACACACACACACACACACACACACACACACACACACACACACACACACACACACACACAGCTGCAAGTACTTTCACCCATTTTTAGCTTTACTATTAGAACACGAACATGGCATATGAATTTTTTTTTTCTGTCAACATTAGCATTAGCAGAGGCATTTGATGCAAGAAAGCAAGCTTATGTAGCATCAGCCAAAAAAAAAAAAAAAAAAAAAAAAAACCCACTTCCACTTCACCCCTCTGTTCGTTCAAAATACCTGTCCAGCTGAGCCTTAAACTTATTTAGGCTATCAACCTCCACCACAAGGGATGGCAGTCTGTTCCACCAACCAACCACCCGCTGGCTAAAGGCAAATTTCTGCACGTCTATCCTACATCTGTCTTTCCTCAATTTGAATTTATGCCCTCTCAGGTGATTTTTCTGAGCTAGAGGAAGAATCCCATCAGCATTGAGCATGCTTAAACTATTCAAGGCTTTATACACCTCTATTAGATCACCTCGCTGGTGCCTAGTCTCCAGACACTGTAATTTGCAAAACTTAAGCCTTTCTTCGTAAGAGCACCCCTTTGTTCCATTCACTAATCTTGTTGCCCTTCTCTGTACTCGTTCCAGCAGCTCTACATCCTTCTTGAAATGAGGCCTCCAGACCTGTATACAGTACTCTAGGTGTGGCCTGACCATTGCCTTATACAATGGAATAATCACGTCCTTATCCCTGCTGGAAAAATTCCTGTATATCATTGACAATACTCCATGAGCTACTCTTGCAGCCCGTCTGCACTGCTCAGAGAACTTCATATCTGCCTGCACAATCACCCCCAAGTCCCTTTCATTCTCTACCACTGTCAGTGTAGTACCACAGAGTTGATACGTTGCTCTGGGGTTGCTTTTTCCCATGTGTAGTACTTTACATTTGTCAATGTTAAACTTCATTTGCCACCTCTCAGCCCATCTGCTCAACCTTTCCAGATCCTGTTGCAGCAGCATAGTGTCAGTAGTGTCCTTGACAACCCTGCCAACCTTTGTATCATCTGCAAACTTGGACATTAAGCTTGATATACCATCATCAATATCATTTATAAATACAGAAAACAATAATGGACCCAACACTGAGCCCTGAGGGACTCCACTAATAACATTAGTCCACGATGAGCAGTGTCCATTGATTACCACTCTCTGTCTTCTCCCCCTCAACCACCCCTTTATCCATAGCAGCAATTTGCCTCCAATGTCACACTACTCCAATTTGTGCAGCAGCCTTCCATGTGCAACAGTATCAAAAGCCTATCTAAGATCCAAGTATATAATATCAAAGTTATTCCCTGCATCCAGTTCTTTTGTGACTGCATCATAGTATCCAATCAAGTTGGTCACGCAAGACTTCCCCTTAACAAAACCATGCTGTGTCTGAGCTATAACTGAAGTCTTGTCTAAATGATCCTGCAGTGCTTCTTTAACCAGTGCCTCCATTAATTTTCCTGGAACAGAAGTTAAGCTCACAGGTCTATAATTACTTGTGTCAGCCTTTAATCCTCCTTTGTGAATTGGGGTCACATTTGCACATTTCCAGTCTATGGGTACCTCCCCTGAGTCCAAGGAAGCTCTCATAATTATGGCTAAGGGTTTGCTTACTTCCTTTGCTGCCTCCTTTAATATAACTGGATAGATCCCATCCACCCTGGGTGCCTTTCTTGTGTTTATCTTCAACAGTTTCTCCTCCACTTTACTCCCAGTTATTTCAAGATTCTGTAGCTTACTGCTAGAGTTGAATACACCTCTGGCATTCCCCTTGCTGAATAACTCCTCATGTGTGAATGTCGATGCAAAATATTCATTTAGTTTGTTAGCTACCTGAGCAGGATCATCAACAGTTGACCTATCAATATCAAGTGGACCAATCTGATTCATCCCCTTCCTTCTAGAGTTTACATAAGTAAAGAACTCTTTGCTGTTTTTCTTTGCATCCCTTGCCAAGGATTTCTCGTAATCTGCCTTCGCCTGCCTAACCTCCTTTGTAACTTGGTTGCATATCAACTTGTATCTATCATAGGCTTCTGTGTCATGTGTTAATTTGTAAGTATCCCATGCATTTTTCTTCTCTGCCATATGCCTCATTAGTTCATCTGACATCCATTTTGGCCTAAACCTTGAACAATATTTCTTAGTTGGTATGTAAAGCCTAGTAGCTTCCAAGATAAGTTCTTTGAATGCTTCCCATTTTGAATTTGCTGTTGGTAACATCATCAGTTGGTCCCACTGTATAGAATTTAAATACTGTCTCAGTCCATCGTAGTCGCCTTTACGGAAGCAATAACCCTTCCCTTTACCCCTAATGGTAGTTACCTCTTTCAGTAAATCCCACTTCAGCACACTGTGATCACTGCCACCTAGTGGTTCATTTATCTGCAGATTCTTAATGCATGAAGAATCACTGCTGATAATCAAATCAAGAGTATTACTCCCTCTAGTTGCCTCCCGAACATGCTGATGTAGAAAACAATCATCCAATAAATCCACAAAAGCCCTGTTAGTGTGTGAGTAACCAGCCCCCAAATTCCAGTCAATATCTGGGAAATTAAAATCTCCCATTATAAGACTCTCTGATTTACTGGCGATGTGATGAACATGTGATGAACCGCTACAGTACGTCTTGACCTAGAGTAATTTTATTGCAAGAGTATAGGAGCTGTAAAAGTTATCCATACACAAAGAATGTCCAATGTGTCTCTTCTCTTCCATAAGTTTGAGAACTACATTTGTGGCATGCCCTTTTCCACCCATTTCACTTAATGCTCCTGTGTACACTAGACACTTCAATATCAGACCATTTGGCTGATATTGAACTTTGACTTTTGAATTGATATTTGACTTTTGGGTCTTTCACTAAATCAGCAGATACAGATTTGTGCCATAGTTGTGACTTTTATTTCAGGTGTATTGTCTAAAAAGTAGACAGCCTCTTCAGAGGATCACAGATTTGTCTAGTGAGAGCTGCTTCCCAGATAATAAATTTTTAGTACTGTACCATTTAGGTGGTCCAATAAAGAGACTGTAGGCAGTTAGAGATTCTGTGCAAAGTACAAGCATCTCATTATTACTAAAAATAGGTTCCTGCTCATGAATGATAAAAAGAAAATAGTGGATCTTTTTTTCCAGTAATCTTGGATTCTTGGCGCACAATTGTCGCTGTGTGAGGAACTAATCCCAAGAAAACTTTCAACTCCTCCATGCTAATATCTTTCTATTCGTTTATTTGTGAGCAAGTTTTCACACCTGACTCATATGCAGTGGCTGCATAAGTGTTAGTTTTGTTAACAAGCAACTGACAAAATTCAGTCCCCCCCCAAGTATCAAGTATTAACAAAATCGAAAATATGAACATTAATTGTAAAAAATAAATGTTCAACATTCATAAATACTGCATTTCAAACCTGTATGAAATACTCAAGATGTGGCCTGGCCATTTCCTTATATAATGGAATAATCACCTCCTTGTCTCTGCTAGCAAAATTCCTATATATCATTGACAAAACTCCATGACCTGCCCTGGCAGCCCATCTGCACTGCTCAAAGAACTTCATATCTGATTACACAATTAACTCCAGGTCTTTTTCGTTTTCCACTATCCTGAGTCTAGTACCACATAGATGATACATTAATCTGGGATTACTATATATGCAGTAATGCCATATCAAGGTATTGTCAATCACATTAACTTGGCATTACCTATATGCAGTACTTTGCATCTGTGAATGATAAACCTCAACTACCATTTCTAAGCCCAACTACCTAATTTTTCTAGATTTTGTTGTAGTAGCATATTGTCATTAGCACTAACCTTTGTATCATCTGCAAACTTAGACATTAAGCCTGATATGCCTTCATCAATATCATTAATAAATAGAGAAAACTATAATGGACCCAGCACTGAACTCTGGGGCAATCCACTAATAACTTTAGTCTGGAAAGAGCAGTGTCCATTGATTACACTCTCTGTGATCTCCCACTCAACCATCCCTTTATCCATAGCAGTAGCTTGCCTTTAATGCCACAATGCTCCAATTTGCGCAGTAATCTATTATGTGCAAAAGTATCAAAAACTTTCCTGAAATCCAGTTATATGATATCAAAACTATTTTTTGCATCCAGTTCCTTTAAGACTGCATTATAGTATCCAATCAAATTGATCAGACAAGATCACCCTTTGGCAAACCCATGCTGTGACTGAAGTATAACCACACTCCATCTAGATGGCCCTGCATTACTTCTTTAACCAGCGATTCCAAAATTTGTATTATGGTACACTTCCATTTCATTTTCACACACATGTATTATGGCAGCAAATATGTTAACCCTGACATTATAGTTCAGTTTTTGTTATTTCCAAAGTCACTTCAACCGAGTTTGACTGTACATCGCTTTTTCTGAGGTTGTGAATCCAGTTCCCCTTACCAATAATGATAGGGTATCAATTAATGTCTCCAATTAATACAGTTATACATCTGTATTTCTTGATATTATATTGTCTAAAAAATTACTCTTTCATGAATTTATAATAAATCTCTTTGTCTTAAGATGTTATGTACTTTTTGCTGGTTACTCAGGCAATGGTTAAGCACTAGACAGTTAACAAGGTAAAGAATATTCATTGCTTTTAAGTTGTTTAATGTTCTTCTCATATTATCACATTTTAGTATTTTTATCTTGTTTAAAATCAAATATCTATAATTATTAATCAACTTACTTAATATTCAGTAAGTTATAATAAAGCATATGAGTAATTATACAATCTGACACCTCTCAACAGTAGAAAGAGGTGAGATGGGAGAAAGAAAATTTATTAAAAGTAAACTGTTTATTATCTTCTCATATTAGTACTTCTCATTGTTTTTATTTTGTTTAAAATCAAATATCTAATAACATTTAGTAACTAAACATATAATTAAATAATAATATTTGTTATATATGCAATTTTATATAACATCAGCCAAAAAAACAAAAAAAAAACAAACAATATGGCTGACTGAAAACTATGAGCACAGTTTTTATTCTGTATCTGAGTGGTTACCAAAAACCAGTTTTCAAAAATATGGCACTGCAACATTTGCCACATTGCACCAAACTGATATACAGAATATATTATCAGTAGTGGGAAAAATATGTCAGAAACAAAGCTTATTAAAAAAATCAATCAAAAATAAACAGTAGCCAGTCTTCTAATAAATTATTTAATCCCTTTTTAAATGTATCAACCTACCCACTATCATAACAAACACTAACTGGAAGTTTATCCCAACAGCTCTGTGGCTGAAATAATTTCTCATACATATATCCAGCAACCATCCTTTTGAAATAAATTTCAAATTTTATATCCCCTTACATGTGTCATCTGAGAAAGAGTGACAATGCATCAATTTATTTTAATCAACCTCATATTAACATTTCAATTAGGTTATCATGCAGATCCCTAGTTTCCAGAGGCTGCAATTTACAGAACCCAAGCCTACCTGGTAACAATATCCTTTTGTGTCCCCAAACTAATCATGTTGCTCTTCTCTGCAACCTTTCCAACAGACCTCTACCATTTCTACAACAAGATTTCCAAATCAGCATGCAGTATTCCAAACGTGGCCTAACAACAGGTATATACAATGAGAAAATCAACTCCTTGTCTCTGCTGGCAAAGTTCATGTATATCACTGGCAGAACCCCTTTGAGTTGTCCTAGCAGATGCCTGCACTGCTCATAGAACTTTATGTTGAATTCTACAATTATCACTAGGTGATCTGGCATAAAGACCATCATGCCAAATACGATCAACAGTTTTGGAAATGTCAAAGGAACCTGTTTTTGTTTCACAACGCAATTCCACTGGATTTGTCCAAAGATGAGTAACATAAGTTAATATATCACCAATGGATCAATACTGATAGAATCCATATTGATGATCAGATGGAAGGTTTTGAGATAGTGTGAACTGGTAATTCCTAGCAGACCATTACTTTGGAAAGAGAAGAGGTAAGTTTAATGGGATGATGAGTGGGAGTGATGTCATCTTTTCGGAGCTGGCTGGATATGACCAAATTTCCATGAGGAAAGGAAAATATCAGTGGAATAACAGTGAAAAATGCCGCAGAAAAGAGAAGTGAGCAAAAGACAAGTTTGGAAAGCAAGTGGAGAAATGCCACCAAGACCTGGAGTTTTCTTGACATCGAATTTGATCGGAATTATTCTAACATTCTTCTGTTGGAAAATCATGGGAGGCACTGAGTGGAGTGTATTTGTTATGATAGCAGGTGATTTACCATGACTATGGAACACATGAGTGAAAAGAAAACTTGGATGATAAAATATGATTAAATTATTGGATGATTGTTTTCTACATCAGCATGTTCAGGAGGCAACTAGAGGGAGTAATACTCTTGATCTGATTATCAGTAGTGATTCTTCATTCATTAAGAATCTGCAGATAAGGAAATTATTGGATGATTGTTTTCTACATCAGCATGTTCAGGAGGCAACTAGAGGGAGTAATACTCTTGATCTGATTATCAGTAGTGATTCTTCATTCATTAAGAATCTGCAGATAAGGGAACCACTAGGTGGCAGTGATCACAGTGTGCTGAAGTGGGATTTACTCAAAGAGGTAACTACCATCAGGGGTAAAGGGAAGGGTTTTTGCTTTCGTAAAAGCTACTACAGTGGTCTGAGACAGTATTTAAATTCCATACGGTGGGACAAACTGATGATGTTACCAACAGCAAATTCAAAATGGGAAGCATTCAAAGAATTTATCTTGGAAGCTACTAGGCTTTACATACCAACTAAGGAATATTGTTCAAGGTTTATTCCTAAATGGATGTCAGATGAACCAATGAAACATGAGGCAGGGAAGAAAAATGTATGGGTTACATATAAATTAATGGGTGACATGGAAGCCTATGGTAGATAGAAGCTGGTCTGTAATCACGTCACAAAGGAGGTTAGGAAGGCAAAGGCAGATTATGAGAAATCTTCGGCAAAGAAAAACAGCAAAGAGTTGTTTACTTATGTAAAAGAAAGGTGATGAATCAGATTTGTCCACTTGATATCAATGATTTAACTGTTGATTATCCTGCTCAGGTAGCTAACAAACTAAATGAGTATTTTGCATCTACATTCACACATGACGAGTTATTCAGGGAGGGGAATGACAGAGGTGAATTACACTCTGGCAGTGAGCTAGATGATTTTGTAATAACTGTGAGAGAAGCGGAGGAGAAATTGTTGAAGATAAACATAAAAAAGGCACCCGGGTTGGATGGGATCTATCCAGTTATATTAAAGGAGGCAGCAAACCCTGAGCCATAATTATGAGAGCTTCCTTGGACTCAGGGGAGGTACCCATGGACTGGAGATGTGCAAATGTGACCCCAATTCACAAAGGAGGATCAAAGAACAACACAAGTAGTAATAGTAGTAGTGCCATGTGATGCAAGAAATTAAGTGTATGAGCTTATGCAGCATCAGCCAAAAAAAAAAAAAAAAAAAAATTTTGCACAACCATTCCCTCTAAATGTTTGTTCAGTTCCTCCTTAAATTTATTTACCCTATCAACTTCAACAACGACACATGGAAGTTTGTCCCAGCAATTAACCACACGCTGACTAAAGGCAAATTTCCGCACATCTATCTTTCCTTAATTTGAATTTATGGCCCCTAGGTTCGTAATCTGAACAAGTGAAATAAACCCATCAGAATTCAGCGTTCTCAACACATTCAAGGCCTTATACACCTCAATAAGATCACCGCACATGTGCCTAGTCTCAAGCTGCTGCAATTTGCAGAACTTAAGCCTCTCTTGGTAAGAGGATCCCTTCATTACCCTCACCAATCTTGTTGCCCTTCTCTGTACATGCACAAGCAAATCTACATCCTTCCTAAAATGAGGCCCCCAGACCTGTACACAGTACTAAAGGCGTGGCCTCACCATTGCCTTATACAGAAGGACAATCACCTCTTTTTCCCTGCTAGTAAACTTCCTATATATCATTGACAAAACCCAATGACCTGCCTTGGCAGCCTGTCTGTATTGCTCAGAAAACTTCATATCTGACTGCACAATTACTCAAAGGTCTTTTTCATTTTCTACAACCTTGAGTATAGTACCACACAGTTGGTACATTTCTCTGGGGTTACTTCTATCCATTTGCAGTACTTTGCATTTGTTGAGGTTAAACTTCTGTTGCCACTTTTCAGCCTATCTGCCCCAATTTTCTAGATCCTGTTGCAGTAGCACACTGCCATTACTGTCATTATCGAGTCTGCCAACCTTTGTATCATCTGCAAACTTCGACATTAAGCCTGATACCTTCATCAATATCATTGATAAATATACAAAACAACAGTAGACCCAAAACTGAACCCCCTGGGACTCTACTAAATAACATTAGTCCACGAAGAGCAGCACCATTAATTACCACCCTCTGTCTTCTCCCACTCAACCATCCTTTTATCCATTGTACAATTTACCCTTAATACCATTCTGCTCCAATTTGTACAGTAGTCTACCATACGCAACAGTGTCAAAAGCTTTCCTGAAATCCAAGTATATAATATCAAAATTATTTTTTGCATCCAGTTCCTTTGTAACCACATCATAATAACCAATCAAATTTGTCAGACAAGACTTTCCCTTAACAAACCCATGCTATGTCTGAATTATTGCTGCAGTCTTGTTGTTATTTGCTTTTTAGGAACATTAGCAACTAAGGCCATATTACTCCGGCGATATGTGGTGGTCATTCTCTGACCTTTTCTTCGCATCCTCCGTATTTGGTGGTCACAGGCTTGAACCCCGGTCTAACCAAGAAACGTGTGCGACACACTGCTGCTTCCCTCCACCTCGCTATGGAGGCGCCTGCAGTCTTGTCTAGATTATCCTGCAATGCATCTTTAACCAGTGTCTCCATTATTTTACCTGGAACAGAAGTTAAATGAACTGGTCTGTAATTACTCGTGTCACCCTTCGATCCCCCTTTGTGAATTGGGGATACATTTGCACATCTCCAGAGTGCAAATGTATCTTTATTCCATGCTCTTATAATTATGGTTAAGGGTTTGCTTACTTCCTTTGTCACCTCCTTTAATATAACTGGATAGATCCCATCCACCCCAGGTGCCTTTCTTATGTTTAACTTCAACAATTTCTCCTCCACTTTGCTCTCAGTTATTACAAAATCATTAAGCAACCTGCTACAATTTGATAACCTTCTGCCATTTTCAAACCTTAATAACTCCTCACGTGTGAATGTAGATGCAAAATACTCATTCAGTTTGTTTGCTATCTGAGCAGGATCATCAACAGTAGAACCATCGATATCAAGTGGACCAATCAGATTCATTGCCTTCCTTTTAGAGTTTATATATAAGTAAAGAAATCCTTGCTGTTTTTCTTAGCATCCTTTGCCAAAGATTTCTCGTAATCTGTCTTCGCCTGCCTAACCTCCTTTGTGACTTGATTACAGACTAGCTTATATTTGCCATAGGCTTCTCTGTCGCCTGATAATTTATATGCATCCCATGCATTTTTCTTCTCTGTCAAGAGTCTCATTAGTTCATTTGACAACCATTTAGGCCTAAACCTTGAACAATATTTTTAACAGATATCAAACTTTTAGTAGCTTCCACGATTAATTCCTTGAATGCTTCCCACTTAGAATTTGCTGTTGGTAACATCATCAGTCGATCCCACTGTACAGAATTTAAAAACTGTCTGAAACCACTGTAGTCACCTTTACGGAAGCAAAAACCCTTTCCTGTAATCCTGATGGTAATTATATTTTTAAGTAAATCCCACATCAGTACACTGTGATCACTGCCACCTAGTGGTTCCTTTATCTGCAAATTCTTAATACACAAATCATCACTGTTGACAACCAGATAAAGAGTATTACCCTCTCTGGTTGCCTCTCGAACATGCTGCGGCAGGAAACAATCATCCAATAAATCCACAAAGGTCTTACTGGTGTTTGAGTGACCAACCCACAAGTTCCAGTCAATATCTAGGAAGTTAAAATCCCCCATTATAAGACATTCTGAATTACTAGCCCAATATTTCTCTGTACAATTGTTCATTGTACTCATTTGAGTCCTTAGGCCTATAACACACTCCTACTCTTATTTTTGCTTTCACAGTGCTTATGTCAACACCAAACTGACTCCACAGTGCACTGTTCATCTATATAAATTGAATGTACTTATTTTGATTTTATTTTTTTCTTAATTAACAGCATAACACCTCATGCCTTCCTATCCTGTCTATCCTTTCTGTATACATTGCACTTCCCAAATTCCAATTCTGCATTCCTAATATCTGTGTGACACCACATCTCTGATATCCCAACAATATCCGCCTTTGATGTCTTAACCAACACTTCAAATTCATCAAATTTATTTACTATACTTCTAGTATTGGTATACATGCACCTATTCTCATTCTGAGTTACCCTAACACATCCCATACACCCACCTGTTTCACAATGACTGCCATCAGTCCCTGAAATCGCCGGCACCCCCTCGCTTCAGGCCACTGCTTATTCTAATAGAAGTAGTGCAAGAATCACCTTCACCTCTGCCTGAAGCTACTTTTAAACTTTTAGAAACCTTTTAACAGGTCTATAAATAATTACAGATCTGTTAGTTTAACTTCTGTTCCAGGGAAATTAATGGAGGTACTGGTTAAAGAAGCACTGCAGGATCATCTACACATTGCTGAAGATAAACATAAAAAAGGCACATAAAAAAACTTACCACGCACTACTTGCATGTCCCTTTATTTTTTACGATGTTGATTTTAAATCTAATAGCTTCCCTTTATTTTTTATGATGTCTTGTATGGTTTGGTCAACAACATTATAACTAGGGTGACCAACTCTTGTTCAGCCAATTTCGGGATAGCGACCTTAAAAAAAAATCAGAATTTTTTCATTAGTACATCAGATTATGGAATACCCTGGACCCCCATTTTATCTATACATGCCAACGAACACAATTCACATACACTGTGATGTGGCAGCACACACAAGCATACCAATTAGAAGCTTGGATTTTTTTCATGTTCTTTAATCTAAGACAAATAAACAGGTGCCTCCGTAGCCAGGAGCGGCAGTGCATAGCACACGCTTCTTGATTAGACCGGGGTTCAAGCCAGTGACCACCAAATATGGAAAGGTCAGGAAATGACCACCGCATATCTCAGGAGCAATATGGCCTTAGTTGCTAATGCTCCTAAAAAAAAAAAAAAAAAAAAGCAACCAAAACAAATAAACATCGAAGATGTAAATGGAGATTATTTTATTTAAACTTTCTATACACATTCACATATGCTAGTTAATGAATTTTAGTACAATCTATTATTATATTTTATGTTATGTGATGATAAATCAGGACATATGGTGTTCCACCTAGGGTTCTTTCGGGAGTGTTGGTCACCCTATGTATAACAGTTCATTACAGATTTAACGGATGCACCGTTTTCAAACTTTTGAATAATTTCAAGTTTTTGTTTAATTGAAAGCACAACTCTTGCATTTGCCCATCGTTTTCGCTATTTCTAAAAAAAAAAAAAAAAAAAAAAAAAAAAAAAAAAAAAAAGTTTCTATAAAAAAAAAAAAAAAAAAAATTCCGATATCCCTAACATAAATAACGAAACAAAATTTGTCCTTTTGCGGTGTGACGGACACAACAATCAACGTGATGCACTAAAACAAACTAAACATTTGGTGTCTCTCTCTCTCTCTCTCTTTTTTTTTAAAGCGGCGTGTGTGAAGACAGCAGAGGTACACTAATCTGTCAGTGACAACTTATAATGCTGCTTCTTGTGACGTATTTATGACTTGCAAGACATCTGTTTATATCTATTCTAGTTATTGTATTTGAATTTTATGATTTCTGGTTGATTTTTTTTTTTTTTTTTTTTTTTTTAAATTTGGAGTCTTGAAATGTCTTGGTTAATCTGATCCCAGTAAATCAAGAGTCTACTGTGTATATATATACAGCAGACCCTCGATTGACTGGGACACTTCAAGACTGACCATAAATAAAAAAAAAAAAAAAATAATAATAATAATAATAAAATCAACCAGAAATCATAAAATTCAAGTAATATCTAGAATGGGTGATTTGCAAGTTGTAAATAAGCGACAAGAAGTGGTGTTATTAGTCGTCAATGGGAGATTAGTGTGCCTATTACTTTCAACTCCTGCTGCTCAAAAAAGAGAGAGAGAGACCAAATGTTCAGTTTGTTTTAGTGTGTCAAGTCGGTTGTTGTGTTCAGTCGCACTGCAAAAGGGCAAATTTTGTTTCGTTATTTATGTCAGGGATATCCGAATTTTTTTTATTTTATAGCAACCTTTTTTTTTTGTTTAGAACTAACAAAAATGATGGGCAAACACAAGAGACTTGTTGGGCTTCCAATTAAACAAAAACTTGAAATTATTCAAAAGTTTGAAAACGGTGCATCCATTAAATCTCTCAAGAACCATTATAATGTTGATGACCAAATCATCGCAACATTGTAAAAAATAAAGGGTAGCTATTAGATTTAAAATTAACATCATAAAAAATAAGTGCGTGTCCAATACGCACTACTCATGTATTGGAAATGCGAGTAGTGTGTGGCAAGATTTTTCATCTATCGCCATACTTTTTACTTTCGATACAGTAAATCCCCAACGTATGTAGATTTGGATTTACATTACGTTATTTATATTTTTTTATATGACTGAAGATTTCAGTGAAGGGGACACACATTTCACCATAATGACGTAAAAACCCACACAATTCCAGTTATCACAAATGCAATTAGATCGAGTTTACTTACCCGTTTATAATGAATTGCACTAACAGAAAAACCCAATAACCTGGAAAGTGCAAATTGTTTTATTGCTTTATGGCAGTGACCTCTAGAAATGTGCTTTAGTAAAATGTGAGCTTGCATGGGGTGATAATAGTGAGTTTTCGGCCTGTGAAGTTCTTTTCAGAAAATTTAATTTTGACTGTTATCATGGTGCTGACTAAGAGAATAAGTGACAGTGGTACTAGTAAATCTACAAAGAAAAGGAAATCGACTGATTTGGATCAGAAAATTAAAATAACAAGGATGTATGAAAATGGCAAAAAACATTAATAACAAGTACCACACGGAATTCAGATTTTGTCAGTGACAAGGGTGAACACAACAAAGGAGAAAGACAGAATACGAGAAGCGGTGAACCGATCGGCACCAATGAAGGTCAACTATAATAACCAAGGCTATGAAATACATATAATTTTTTACAGTACAATAACATGCGTTTTTGTTCTTCCTTTTATGGTTTCTTTTCTTATGTGCCACTCTGGCTACTTTACAGCTGTTCCCAGATGAAGTTTTTAATTGAACTAATTAAAAATATATGACTATTTTTCTTCATTCTTCTGAGGATATTATGTGGTTTTTGCAATTTTGTCATATCATGGATATAGCAGCAATATTTTATTAGTCATTCCAGAGTTATGTAAAACTCGACTTGCATAAGAGTCCTATATCTTTTACATATGTCGGTTCTTACTGTATTTTTGGATTAACCGGGAAATCGATTATCCAGGAATTTTTTTTTAACATCTATCCCAGAAAATCAAGAGTCTACTGTATATGTTATATATATATTTAACCCCAGGGGCTCACATCTGGTGAGTATGGGCTTGGCACACCCAGGGTCCTGAGCTGGATATCAACGTTCTTCTCTTTCTTGGTGATTCTTTTCTACTTCTGTCTGACTCTCTCTCTCTCTCTCTCAGGATAATTCAGAATTTTTTTGTTTTCTGGTTGGTGTAGCACAGGCCTCAGGCTTCCTTGTGCCATATGGCTAATAATAATAATAATAATAATAATGTTATTAATATTGTAATATATATATGTTATTTATAATTTTTATTTATAATATTCATAATGTGTATATATATATATATATATGAGTATAATAGTGATTGTAGTGTGCCACAAAATTTTAGCATCTTGAAAGGTGTGCTGCAACAATGAAGAGGTTGAGAAACACTGGGGTAGAGAATTGGGTTATAGTACATACTCTTAATAAGAGTATGAACTGGACATACTCTTAATAAGACACATGTGATGCTTAAATGAAAATTAAGTGAAGGAAGAAGGCCAACAACAAGAATTTTTGCTAGTCCCATAGCATATGCCGCCTTGGTCAGATACCTAGGAGCGACTGTTGATGAACATTTATCCTTTTCACCCCATGTTCGAAATCTAAAAGAGAAAATAAGAGGCTATATATATATTCAAAGATTAAAAGATTTGTAAGGGTGGAGAGTGTGGGGTTAAAGAGATGTTCCTTAAGCTTTGATATAAGTGTATATTCATGCCCATAGTTACATATGCATGGAGTGATGGAGTATAGCAGGGGTGGCCAACAAGTCGATCGCGATCTACCAATTGATCGCAGCTTTAATTTCAGTCGATCGTGACGAAATTTAATTATATATAAAAAATAGATTAGTCAAAATCTAAATGTTATTATTA
Source organism: Mastigoproctus giganteus (assembly GCF_048544385.1). Taxonomy (NCBI): domain Eukaryota; kingdom Metazoa; phylum Arthropoda; class Arachnida; order Uropygi; family Thelyphonidae; genus Mastigoproctus; species Mastigoproctus giganteus. The sequence continues at coordinate 101,678,506 of NC_143579.1, forward strand.
TTATGAGCCCCACTGCATACGCTTGTTACAAATCCATTGAATCACGTGACTACTCTTGTCGCCGTGCGGCCGCTAGGCTCATATAGTGAATGTCTTATTGCTAATTGTGCATCAGTTTCTTTACAACTGGATGAATCTACAAACGTCAGAAGCACTGCTCAATTGCTTGTTTTTGTTCATTTGGTTTTCAATGATTCTGCCACTAGAGCAAAAAAACTGCTGGGTGTGGTTTCGTTAAAGAAAGAACTAGAGGCCTTGATATATTTAACGTATTCAAATATTTTATTGAAAAAATTAAATTACCACTATTTAAGCTCGTATCAATAACAACAGATGGAGCATCTTAACGATGGGGCATCTTAACGGATTCATCGCACTGTGCCAAAAGGATGATGAATTCACAGATTTTTTGAATTACCACTGTATCATCCACTAACAAGTGCTAGCCAGCAAAAGATTAAATACTAAAAGTGTTATGGACATAGCTTTCAAAATCGTGAATTCCATCAAAGGACAATCTTTTCAAAGGAGTCTTTTCAAAATGCAACTCGATGAAAATGAACCAGATCTGATATTACACACGTGTGAGGTGGCTGGGTCGGAGTAAGTTTCTATACAGATTTCAAAATTTGCTGAATGAAATTAAAAAAATTTGTTGATCAAAGGGGAGATGATTTTCAGCAGTTACAAGATATGGAATGGTTGTGTGATCCGGCTTTTTTTGGCAGCTTCTACCAGTAAACTAAGTGATCTGAATTTGGAATTACAAGGAAGAAATAAAAATGTGGTTGACATGATTAGTAGTATTTCTGCATATAAATATCAATTTTTGGAAATGACTAAGGATCTCAAAGAAAATAAAAATTCGATCATTTTACTAATATGCAAGATCAATTGCAAAAATATTCTGTTTTTGAATTTAATAGTGAGAAATATGTTTCTGAAATTGAGAAAGTTGTGGATAATTTTGAAACGAGATTCAGTAATTTTAAAACAATTGACGACATTGTTCATTATATTTCTTATCCATCTTCTCTTTCTTGGTAATTCCCTTCTATTTCTGACTCTCTCTCTCTCTCTCACACGGGGGGGGGGGGGGGGGGGTGTAACTCGGAATTTTTTTTTTTTTTTTTTTTGGCAGGTGCAGTAAAAGCCTCGGGCTTCCTTGCACCATATGGCTAATAATAATAATTTGATGTCGACTTAGATATGAAACAAATTGCAAAAAAAAAAAATCGCTGATATTTTTCACATGGAGAAAATATTACTTGAAAATGAAATTATTACATTGCGAAACAATATCTTCTTAAAAGCCAGATCACCAGAAGACTACTTTTGGAAATATGTTTGCTAAGAAAAATACCATAATGTAAAAAAATGCAGTGAACTTTTAAATTCCTGTTTTGGTTCCACATATCTACGTGAATCGGCCTTTTCATATTTGAAACAAAGATGAAGAATCGCTGTACTCTTACAGACTTACATACTTTTTTTTTGATAGTTGTTGCCGCATCGGCTTCTGTGGCCATAACGCACCTCCCAAGGTTTTTGCAGTACTTTGATCCAAGCCCGAGGCAGGATTCGAACCCGCGACCTTTGGGTTGCCAGGCAGGCACTTTACCCAACCGGCTAGCCCGGTCGGCTACTTGCATACAGAAGATTCTTTACGGTTGGCATATCACAGTATGTCCCCGATTTTGAAAAGTCACGAAGACACAAACTTCACATAAATTAAAAATTTATGTACGTATGAATTTAAAATAAGAATTATGAATTGTATTTAATTTTGAAAAATGTTGCTTATAAATTTTAATGTGTTGATTAACTTTTTTTAACCATGTGCAATGAAATTTTTGAGATGGTAGATCGCGGCATATTTTGAAAAAAAAAAAAAAAGTAGATTGCATCACAAATTAAGTTGGCCACCCCTGAGGTATAGGATTTATAACAGTCATGTTCGAAGGAGCCCCCTGTCTGCTCAAAGATTTCCCCTTCTTGTTTGATGAGGGCCTGCAGACCTGTCTCAAATGATGCACTGCAAGTATTGGCTGGGAAAGAGCCAGTGGATTTAGTGGTGGCTAGGAAAACTTTAGAACAAGCCACAATAAAACAACATTTGCATTGAGATCTTGGTATGAGACCTTGCTTAGACATGAATAGGCAATATAGTAGAAACGATTTGAAAATAGAACAAAAAAGATTGCAACTTGGGACAAATGGTACATGGCAAGAACGGTGGGACAATTCTGTACTGGGTTGAGTTACACATGCTTTTGTTCTTGGGATTAGTACTTTACAGGATAATAATACTTGGCCAGGTTTAGGGGTCTTTGCTACAATGCTGGTACCAGAGCATGGTCTAAGAAAGAGATTAGCAGAATAAGGTATTAGGAATAATTTATGTGTACGTGGACAGATAGAAGATACTGAGCATATTTTGAGGCACTGTTCTTATTATGATGATTTGAAAGTAGAATTGATAAATAGAATTGGCACTGATACATATGACTGCTACGAGCTTTTTGTAGATATAGAGAAATACAAGGCCTTCCTGGACTTTGCAAATGCCGTCAGTTTGCAAAGGAAGAGAGGGGCGCTGTAGAATTTTATATATGTTTAATTGTGAGTTATAATTTATAAGTTTTATGATATTTTGAATTTTTATTTATTAATTGATATATATAAAAAAAAAGTTCTTGGAAGTTTTGTTTATATTGAGGGATTAAAAGGTAATATATGGTGACCTGTTAAATTAACTTCTAGTCCAGGGAAAATGGAGTCATTGGTTAAGGAAGGATTGCAGGACCATCTAGACAGGAGTGCAGTTATACTGCAGCCATAATATCGATTTGTTAAGGGTCAATCTTGTGTGATGAATTTGGCTGTATACTATGCAGTAACAATGGAATTGAATGAAAAAATATTTTGATATCACATACGCAAGTTTCAGGAAATCTTTTGATACAGTTGCACATAAAAGACTGCTATACAAATTGTTGCAGAGTGGTATTAAGGGCAAGTTACTGCTATGGATAAAGGAATGGTTGAGTAGGAGAAGACAGAGAATGGTTACCAATGGACATTGCTCTTCATGGACTAATTTTATTAGTGGGGTCTCCCAGGGATTAGTGCTTGGCTCATTGTTGTTTTTGATATTTATTAATATAAAAATGTAATACTGATAACAAAAATATTAATGATATTATATTTATTAACGACTGTAGGAACTACCAGGTTTTCATAACAACTAAGAAATACAGTTCAAAGCATAGGCCTAAATGGATGTCAGATGAATTGATGAGACTCGTTGCAGAGAAGAAAAATGCATAGGATGCACATAAATTATCAGGTGATACAGATGAATATAGTAGATATAAACTAGTTTACAATCGAGTCACAAAAGAGATTAAGCAAGCTAAGGTACTGCATTACAAGAAGTCTCTGGCAACAAAAACTTCTTTACATATGTAAACAGTAGAAGGAAGTTATTCCTTCTACAATGGTTGACTACATAGGAATGGATTAAGTGTTGATGATCCTGCTCAGGTTGCAGACAAACTGAATGGGTATTTTGCATATACATTTGCACATGAGGGATGGATATGCCAGAACGAGTCAAATTGGTGGGGAATTGAGTCAATGACTGTTGAAACAAACTCCCATCCAGCGTTGTCGAGGTGGGTGGTTTGAATAAATTCAAGAAAAAGTTAGATAAACTGTTGGAGAAGAAGAACATATGAAATGAAGTGTTGGCTTTTTTTTTTTTTTTTTTTTTGTTAATGCCTTATAAGTTTCCTTTCCTGCATCATTGCCACTATTAATAATAATAATATTTATGAAAGTATATAATCAGGCTTAAGGCCTTACTGTGCATATGACACCAAGGTTATCCCTGTGGTTAATGGCTGCAACAAGATTTGGCTAAGAAAAGGCAATTGAAGTTTAATATTGACAAATGCAAGATATTTATTAATATAAAAATGTAATACTGATAACAAAAATATTAATGATATTATATTTATTAACGACTGTAGGACCTACCAGGTTTTCATAACAGCTAAGTTCAGAGCATAGGCCTAAATGGATGTCAGATGAAATATACAGATAGTAATACAACATATAGCACAGTAACCACAGACTAACATATGGTAACTGTTTGGTACTACACTCGGGGTTGTGTAAAATGAAAAGTCTTGGGGATAATTGTGCAGTCAGATATGAAATCACATGAGCATAAAGCTATAGTTAAACTGCATCTTCAGCACTGCTTACAGGTCTAGAGGTCTCATTTTTGGAAATGATGTGGATCAGCTAGAATGAATGCAGAGAAGGGATATGAGATTGGTGAGAGAAATCAAGGAAGGTTTCAGTTCTGCAAACTGGAGCCATCTGGAGACTAGACACCTGCAAGGTGACCTGACTAAGGTTTTGAATGGGTTGAGCAAGCTCAATGCTGATGGCATTATTCCTCTTGGTCAGACTACACACATGAAAGGGCATAAATTCAAACTGAAGGAAGATGGCTGCAGGACAGAAGTTTTCCTTCAGCCAGAAGGTAGTTGACTGTTGGAAAAATCTTCATCTGTTGCTGTGGAAGTGGGTAATTTGAATAAATTCAAGGAAGAACTAGGCAAACTATTAAGAGGTGATGTGAGAAGGTTTTTTTTTTTTTGGCTGATGCTGTATAACGCTTGCTCTCTTACACCATTTGGCATACTATTATTAAACCTAAAGTGAAAGAGGGAACCTTTATGGTGCCAGGCTTCAAATAAATCAGAGGACTTCTGCAAGATGAAAGTTTTGGAAAATGCTGCAGTCATTTGACATTTCAAATTACTTTGAGAAAACATTTTAAGTAAACAAAAGGTTTTCACAAAGCCATTTGAAATTTCTAAACTCAATCTTGGTATTCAGCTCTCCTGCATACTAAGATGGAGTTCAGAAACTGCTCAATGCAAATAAAAAAGTGGGATGTCTCATGCATTGCAACTTCATTTCTTGCATTAGCATTTAGCCTTTTTTCCTGAAAACCTTAGTTAGCATGGTGAGTGAAGGGCACGAGGAATGATTCTATCAAGACATTGAGTCAATGGAAAATTGTTACCAAGGATTCTGGAATGAACACACGTTACCAGACTACTTCCAGATACCGTTTAGAAACATTCTAAACAAAGCTTATTCAACATCTACACATTCACATCTTTTTCACAGTACTTTATTATTTTAACTGTCTATAAAGTGTATTGGGTTAAGTTGTAAAAGTGATAAAAATGTAATTGTAATCAGTTTTGTGTTTTGTAATGAAATCATCTTAATTAATTTCTATTATCAGCAGTCATATTATGATAACCACATGGGCTAATAAAAACCAAGATCACATTTGAAATTGGAGCACAAAACTAGTTTAGGAAAAGAAAAAAAAAAAAGACATTTTAATTTTGTTGCCAGTGTTATCCTACTAATAAAATTTATGACAGAATCATTTATATCAATGGAAATATTGTATACAAAATTGTATTAATCTCTCAGCAAGTTTTCTGCACATAAGTGGATCACCCATAATGAATTTTTGTTGCAATAGGCTCTGCGGAGTGAGAGTTTTTTCACTGAATTTTGAAATTTTGTAAAAAATGAAAACTTCATATGTAAATGCTTTGAAATATGAAAAATTTTTAAATTCTTATTTTAGAATTATAACATTATTCATTAAAAAAAATTTGTAAATAAACTGGTTGTTAACTTCTTTGTTGCAACAATAACTTCTACATCCATTTATGAGTTACCTGATTAAGTTTTATCAAATTCTGGATCTAAATTCCACAGAGGTTCTTCAATGTTTGCTTTTTAAGCCCAAACTGATATCAACTTGACTGAGATCAGATTAAACCTCAGTTGTCCCAAATCGGACAACTGAGGTGCAATCTTCCTCTCATTTTTCAAACCTGTTCATGCTGCTATCTATTATTATATACAATTAGCTGCAAACACAAATAAACGATGTCATCACGTACTAGAAAAATTAAGACAATTCATACATTGAAGGGAAGTAACTCTTAAAGTGACCTTCAAAATGTAAATTAAGTATGTGTTTATACAGAGCCCAAATGTGTTTTTTTTTTTTTTTTTTTTTTTTGTCAGTTGTTGGCGCATCAGCTTCTGTGGCCATAATGCACCCCCCAAAGTTTTTGCACTACTCTGATAATAACCCACGACCTTTGGGTTGCCAGGCAGGTACTTTACCCACCCAGCTAGCCCGGTCAGCAGCCCAAATGTGAAAAATATAGAGCTATACATGTATTACTGAAAAGTTATGGAAAATAATAACAATAATAGTAATAAGTGAATTCAATTAAACCGTTGATTCTTGATTTACATAATGATGGATCTCCTGACTTTATTAATTAAGAAATAAGCTGAATGATTTATCCTTGATATTTGAATCAAGTTAACTGCTTAATATTATAAATATCTAAATTTACACAACTTACTGTTTGAATTTCACAGATGATTGAAGGTACTGAAACAATATGAGAAATTGTACTAGAATATATCGTCGAAAGTTGCTATCACTGAGTTCAAGTTCTAACAGCTGTAAAAAAATAATAATAAAAAAAAAATAAAATAAATACAGACTTATTAACAAAAGACATTGATATTACACTTTCAATCTACTAAAAGAATTATGCATTTACTTAACAACTGCAAAAGGAAACTGATACCCTGAGTTATAAATGTTATCAATTATTTCATATACAGTTGCTATATGAAATAATATCTCAAGTCTCAATGCTAAACTAAATATATGAACTCCTGGGAAGAGTTCTTCTATATAATATCTTGTGGTTTAAAAAAAATTAGCATCCTTTTCTTTATTTTTAATATAACTATTCACAATCCATAAGCTTTTTTCCTTAATGTACACCACATTTTACTAAATCTCTCTCCATGCTTGTATTTCCTTTCCACAGTACATACATCATTCCATTTTGCTCTAAGCACAGGTTGGTGATTAGTTACTATCATATCTCTACTAAACCCATCCCAAGTAAAGAAGAATTTGGTTTGGTTTTTTTTTTAGGAGCATTAGCAACTAAGGCCATATTGCTCCGTGAATATGCGGTGGTCATCACTTAGACCTTTCCGCATCCTCCGTATTTGGTGGTGACGGGCTCGAACCCCGGTCTAATCAAGAAGCGTGTGCTACGCACTGCTGCTCCTTCCCACCAGGCTACGAAGGCGCCAGTAAAGAAGAACAGTACACGCATGTTTACTTATGGATTTTAGTTGGAATTTTAATATTTTTGCAATACTGATGTTTATTGTTACACCAATACATACCTATGTACCTATATATATATATATATATATATAGGTTCATACTACTAACTTATATATAAATTAGTAGTCGTGAAAAGCAATGTGCTAATATTACGGTACTAGTAATGCTATGGAGAACAAAGGGTGAACGGAACAGAAATTGCTATCACAGTGAACAAAGAAGGGAGCTAAGATAAAGGTGAAGCAATAATGAATAATAAAAATAACTTAGTGCTCTTCATCCTGTGACTTCAGCACCTTTTTCAAGGGCCAGCCCCCAAAATCAAAGGAGGAGGTGGCAATAAGTGGGTAGAACCTCTGTTTCTGACATGAAATACACACCACACGTGGTACACGTGAAAAGTAGGTAAAGTCTGTTTAAGGTAGGTAAAGTCAGTTAAAATAATTTTTTAATTTTAATTTTAATCAAGTGGCATGCGTATATTTCATGGCTGACCCGACAGAGGCTAGAAGTAATGATATTAAAAGAATAACAAGAATAAAAAGCAAGAAATGGGATAACTTACTGGGGTCGTGGTGATCTGTACTGCTGTGGAGAAATAAAATGTTTAGAATAAATGTGGGCTATGGTATATGGTGTAAGAAATTGGGAAAAAATTTTTAAATTAAATAAATTAATTAAGTTGGGCTAGTTAAATATATCTCCAAATATATTCAAATAAATTAAACTAAATTAGTGAAGTAGTAAATTAAAAATTAATTAAACCAATTTGTTACGAATGTAAAAAGGGTTAGTGGTAGGGTTACCCTTTTAAGGCTAAGAGTATGAAGGAATGTGTCCCAGGATAAAAAGGAATAACAGGCCAGCAAAGTAGCGGTAAATAGTCGTTGAACTTTGTATAGGTGAGGAAAGTGTTTTAAAGCAGAAAAGGAGCATATTGGGTATTGCATTCGGTAAACTAATGGCTCGCGAGAAATAAATATACCATATTTCCCCATGTATAAGATGCACCTTAATTTTGGAGCCCGAAATTTGAAAAAAAATGTATTACATAAAGTTATTGAACTCAAGTTTTATTCATCATAAAATTCATACAACTCCTCATAACTTGAATTCAGCACTGTACGAAAATCTTTTCTGAGCCATTTCTGGGCAGAACGTGGCAAAATGTAACCTAATATACCGGTAACAAGTGCGAAACAATGAGAGCAAAGACAAGAAGCACGAAAAAACGGGAAATGCAAGTAAAAAAAATCTACAACCACTGTATAAGACGCACCCAGTTTTTAGACCCCAAATTTTTTGAAAAAAGGTGCGTCTTATACATGGGGAAATACGGTATATTTATTTCTCGTATTTCTCGGTGTATATATATACTCTCTTAATTTAGTGGTTTTGTTATGTATTAGTATTAGCAATGGCCACATGATGCAAGGAAGCCTATGGCTTATGCTGCACCAGCCAAAAAAAAATAAATAAAAAAAATAATAATAATAAGAAGAAGAATAATAAATAAATAAAATAAAAATTTTAAAAATAAATAAATAAAATAAAATAATAATAAGAAGAAATTTAAAAAAAATAAAAATTAATAACAGAAATGGAAATAGACAACATATATGTCTCCCTCCTCCCTTAGGTAATTATCCAGCTTACCCTTGAATTTCCCCAAACTGTCAGCCTCTACCACCCATGTAGATAACTTATTCCATTATTCCAGTAATTTATAACTCACTGGCTAAAATAAAATGTATCTGAGTATTCTATCTGTAATTTTTATATCTTTAAGTTTAACTATAGTATTACTACAGTACCGTTGTAATTATTGATCATAATTTGTGATAAAAATTAAATGTACATAAATAAAAGCAAGTTAGTTAATGTACCTGGTACCTTACATTTTCCAGTGCATTCTACTTTTTTATTTATTAAGATTAATTGAATTTTTTTTCTTTTTTGTGATTAATAGAAATTAAAGGTCAATTAATTACTAAGATAAAGGTCAATTAATTACTAAGATTATAACTTTACCCAACACTTAATAAAACTGTACAGTTTTACATTCCTAAATTAACCATTCAGTTTATTATTTATTTTTCTTCCCCCATATTTTTTGAGTCTTTTCTCTCTCTCTCTCTCTCTCTCTGTATATATTCTCTTCACAAGTGACAACGCATTCACGAGTCTTGCATAATAATACACACAAAGTGTGCACTGTTTGAGGCTAACAAATACTGCATTTAAACTACGTTTTTTTTTCATAGAAACTATAGGGTAAAAAGACAGAATAATTCTTGGGTTTCTATTTGTCTGATTTTAATGAAATTTGCAATTGCTCAAGAAATATTTTTAAAAGGCCTAAATATAAAATTTCATAAAAATCCGTCCACTGGGAGTCCCACTATTACATTCAGATGGACGAATGGACATGGTGAATAAAAGAGGTGCATATATACAGGGTATTTCAAAAAAATGTATACATATTGTGATGGTCAATAAATTCCATGTTTATTTATTATAATAGTTTAGTTACATACATACAGCCGCATAGCCGAGTGGTCAGGCATGCAAGTGCATTAGTACACATGCCTTGAGTGACCAGGGTTCAAGCCCATGACTGCAAAATACGGTGCTGGTTCTTGTATTATTACAAGAACCAGCACCGTGTTTCTGTCTATGTTGTGAACTCCTCTGATCGTTTGGTTGTCCCGGAGTATAAACAGAAAATTTATTTATTTATTTATAATATATAAAATGTATACACCATTTTAAAATCCATAACTCAATCATTCCCCCCTCCCACCCCCGTTAAAAAGTTTGTGCCTGAAATGGAGACTCAAAGGCTTACATTTGAGCAACATAAATTTGTGCTAAAGTGGTATCAGAAATTTGAAAATTTATCAAAATGTAAAGTCCAAAGACAGTAGATATGTGAATTTGCAACAGGACCTCCAACGTGAGTGACCGCTTTACACATCCGAAATTTCAGCCTGGTCTGTACTTGTCAACAGGAGAGACTGCTTCTACAGGGATGGGATACACTTAAATAGAAAGGGTGCAAGAATATTTGCTGATGCTATCGAGGCAGTGTTAGGTGGGTCGGAAAACTGCTAGCTTGGGGGAATACAAGGACTAATAGATTAACAGTAGCCACTGGCAGAGGTGAAAGTGATTCTTGCACTGCTTCTATTGGAATGAGCAGCAGCCTGGAAAACAAGATGCAGGGTAATTCAGAGACAGCTGGGAGTCATCGCGGTACAAGTAAACATATTGGTTGTGATAGGGCAGCTAAGAATAAGAATAGGTGCATGTATACTTGAATGTACACCAATGCTAGGAGTTTGGTAAATAAATTTGATGAATTTGAGATATTGCTCAAAACATCAAAGGCAGATATTGTTGGGATATCAGAGATGTGGTGCAACACAGATATAAGGAATGCAGAACTGGAATTTGGGAAGTACAATGTGTACAGAAAGGATAGACAGGATAGGAAGGGATGAGGGGTTATGCTATTAGTTAAGAAACACACAAAATCCAAGGAAGTGAAGCCAGTTGACATCGCTGGACAGTGCAGTGTTGAGTCAGTCTGGTGTGACAAGCATTGGGAGATCAAAATTGAGTAGGAGTGTGCTATAGGCCTAATGACTCTGATGAGTATAATAAAAAAACTGTACAGGGAAACAGAGTGGGCCAGTATATCAGAAAGTCTTATAATGGGGGATTTTAATTTCCCAGATATTGACTGGAATTTGTGGGTTGGTCACTCACACACTAGCAAGGCTTTTGTGGATTTATTAGATGATTGTTTTCTACATCAGCATGTTCGGGAGGCAAATAGAGGGAGTAATACTCTTGATCTGATTCTTCATACATTAAGAGTAGTGATTGAGTAGTGATTCTTCATGCATTAAGAATCTGCAGATAAAGGAAACACTGGGTGGAAGTGATCACAGTGTGCTGAAGTGGGATTTACTCAAAGAGGTAACTACCATCAGGAGTAAAGGGGAGGGTTTTTGCTTTCGTAAAGGTACCTACGGTGGTCTGGGACAGTATTTAAATTCTATACAGTGGGACCAACTGATGATGTTGCCAACAGCAAATTCAAAATGGGAAGCATTCAAAGAATTTATCTTGGAAGCTACTAGGCTTTACATGTCAAGTAAGAAATAATGTTCAAAGTTTAGGCCTAAATGGATGTCAGATGAACTAAAGAGACATGTGGCAGAGAAAAATGCATGGGATGCATATAAATTAATGGGTGACGTGGAAGCCTATGATAGATATAAGCTGGTCTGTAACCAAGTTGCAAAGGATATTAGCTAGGCAAAGGTAGATTATGAGAAAAAAAAAAAGGCAAAGGATGCAAAGAAAAACAACAAAGAGTTCTTTACCTATGTAAATTCCAGAAAGAAAGGGATGAATCAGATTGGTCCACTGGATATTGATGGTTCAACTGTTGATGATCCTGCTCAGGTGGCTAACAAACTGAATGAGTATTTTGCATCTACATTCATACATGAGGAGTTATTCAGGGAGGGGAATGCCAGAGGTTAGTTAAACTCTGGCAGTGAACTGGATGATTTTGTAATAACTGAGAGGAAAGTGGAGGAGAAATTGTTGAGGATAAACATAAAAAAGGCACCCGGGGTGGATGGGATCTATCCAGTCATATTAAAGGAGGCAGCAAAGGAAGTAAGCAAACCCTTAGCCATAATTATGAGAGCTTCTTTGGACTCGGGGGAGGTACCTTTAGACTGGAGATGTGCAAATGTGACCCCAGTTCACAAAGGAGGATCAAAGGCTGACACAAGTAATTATAGACCTGTGACTTTAACTTCTGTTCCAAGAAAATTAAGGGAGGCACTGGTTAAAGAAGCACCGCAGGATCATCTAGACAAGACTTCAGTTATAGCTCGGACACAGCATGGTTTTGTTAAGGGAAAGTCTTGCCTCACCAATTTGATTGGATACTATGATGCAGTCACAAAAGAACTGGATGCAGGGAATAACTTTGATATTATATATTTGGATCTTAGAAAGGCTTTTGATACTGTTGCACATGGAAGTGTAGCATTGGAGCCAAATTGCTGCTATGGATTAAGGGATGGTTGAAGGGGAGAAGAGAGAGTGGTAATCAATGGACACTGCTCATCATGGACTAATATTATTAGTGGAGTCCCTCAAGGTTCAGTATTGGGTCCATTGTTGTTTTCTGTATTTATAAATGATATTGATGATGGTATATCAAGCTTAATGTCCAAGTTTGCAGACAATACAAAGGATGGCAGGGTTGTTAAGGACGCTACTGATGCTATGCTGCTGCAACAGGATCTGGAAAGGTTGAGCAGATGGGCTGAGAGGTGGCAAATGAAGTTTAACATTGACAAATGTAAAGTACTACACATGGGAAAAAGCAACCCCAGAGCAACGTATCAACTCTGTGGTACTACACTGACAGTGGTAGAGAATGAAAAGGACATGGGAGTAATTGTGCAGGCAGATTTGAAGTTTTCTGAGCAGTGCAGACGGGCTGCAAGAGTAACTCATGGTGTCTTGTCAATGATATACAGGAATTTTTCTAGAAGGGATAAGAAGGTGATTATTCCTTTGTATAAGGCAATTGTCAGACCACACCTTGAGTACTGTATACAGGTCTGGAGGCCTCATTTTAAGAAGAATGTAGAGCCGTTGGAACGAGTGCAGAGAAGGGCAAGAAGATCAGTGAATGGAACAAAGGGTTGCTCTTACGAAGAAAGGCTTAAGTTTTGCAAATTACAGTGTCTAGAGACTAGGCACCGGCGAGTTGATCTGATAGAGGTGTATAAAGCCTTGAATGGTTTGAGCATGCTCAATGCTGATGAGATTCTTCCTCTTGCTCAGAATAATCACCTGAGAGGGCATAAATTCAAATTGAGGAAAGACAGATGTAGGATAGATGTGCGGAAATTTGCCTTTAGCCAGCGGGTATTTGGTTGCTGGAACAGACTTCCATCCCCTGTTGTGGAAGTTGATATCCTAAATTAATTTAAGGCTCAGCTTCACCCCTCCAGTTGAACTGGAGTGGTGAGTGGAAGTTTCTTTTTTTTTTTTTTTGGCTGATGCTGCATAGGCTTGCTTTCTTTCATCATGTGCCTCTACTAATGCTAAATTTGAAGCGGATGGTACTGTGAAAGACAAGGAGAGGAGGAAAATGAAAAAAACTCAGACATAAACGAGCCCTGAAATGTCACCTGTGGCCTTACAATGATTTGTGCAATCACCAAGAAAATGCATAAAGTGTGCTCAGGAAACACAAATTGGTTTCAAAGCAAAGCAAGTGTTCATTAAATTTTAAAAATGTGCAAGGTGAAAATATTATATTCCAAGATTAGCACATGCCTCAAATGCAGTTGATTCCGATCGCCGAACTGAGTCTTGTGAGTGATTTCAGACAAAAGTAACAGGAGAGGCACAGTTTTTTTGGTTTGATGAAGCTATGTACAAGTTAAACTGCATGTGTGGACTATTCATTCCACACATTCATGTGTAGACTGATAGTCCACACATTCATTGTGGAACAGCATGTAAATTTACCAGGGATCACAGTATGGTATGGTTTGTAATCCAAGGATAAGTTTTTTTTTTTTTGATGGAAATAGTTACTGGTGATCTCTACCTCAACATCCTTCAGACATCACCTGTACCCAAAATGGGTCAGCTGATGAGGCTGGAGACTAATTTTCAACAAGATGGAGCAACTCCACATTTTTTTTTTTTTTTGCAATGTCAGGACATATCTTAATGAAACTTTTCCATACAGACAGGTTGAATGAAGAGGCAGCATTTGAATACCCTGAATGTTCATTTGACTTAATCACACTTGACTTTAACTTGTGGGATTACCTAAAAGACAAAGTATATACCACAGAATCTTCAACACTTGGGGAGTTAACACAAGCTATTGAAGAAAAGAGTGAATTTTGTCTTCACCTTTCAAAAGTCTGGTGATTTCATCTCAACCCATTTCTCCACTTCTATTACTTCAATGCACTATTACTACCATTCTCATAGAAAAAATATTCAAAAGCAGCATCCAGTCCTGCATCTCAAAAGACATGGTTGTCATTGATAATAATATATTCCAAATGCAGAATTAAACCCTTTTTATTGCTATAAATCTACCAAACAATGAGTAAAATGCATGAATGTGTATGTGTTTTTGCCCATGATTATTCTTTTATGGTAGTTTCACATGGTAGTTTAAGAGCAATTTTCCTCACACATTTTTTGAAAAATGTAGGATTCAAACTTGAATTAATTACAATTAATTTTTCCCATTATTCACCAAAACATCTCAGTAGGCAAAGTTTAATTTTGACTACCTTTTATAATAAAAAGCAGGTAAGTTTTATCAAACAAAAAGGCTAAAGAACACCATTTAAGTATATCAAAGCTATTATTATTATTATTATTATTAGTGACATAATGCAAAGAATCAAACTTTTAAAGCACCGGACAAAAAAAAAAAAAAAAATTCCCACATCACTTATCCACTCCCTCCAATAATTTGTCTAGTTCTTCCTTGAATTTATTCAAACTGCTCACTTCCACAACATCACATGGAAATTTGTTCCAACAGTCAACCACCAGCCACTGGCTGAAGGCAAACCTGTATCCTGCAACCATCCTTCCTCAATTTGAATTTAGGTCTCAACCTCTCAGCAAGTGGAAGAATGCCATCAGCAATAAGGCTGCTCAATCCATTCAAAGCCACAAAAACCTGACAGTGTTAAAAATTATGGAAAATCCTAAAGTTTCAAAACTTTATTAGACATGTTAGACAGACAAACTGTGTAGTCGAGACACGCTAATTTTCACAAAAGTCAGACAAATGCTAACTTATAATAATTTTCTCAAGTAGATCTGTGTTCTCATTTTGAATTTAGTATAAATGGTGTGAATTTACCCAAATAGGATAGTGTAGGATATTAAGAAGTAGGTTTGGATCAGAATATTAAATTAGGTGATAAGATGGTTGGTTTTTTTTTTTTTTTTTTTAGGAGCATTAGCAACTAAGGCCATATTGCTCCAGGATATCCGGTGGTCATTCCCTGACCTTTCATCATCCTCCGTATTTTTTTTTTTTTTTTTTATGTGAACCCCAAACACGAGAGGTATTAGAACCTATAGTACTTAGTACCGTGCTTGAGTGGGAGGTTGAGAGGACGAAAGAAGATATTTGTTGACACTGGACTTGAACTTCTGTGGATTGTAATTTTCAGGAAATCCATATGAAGGAAGGTTGTTCCAGAAAACGGCAGTTATGGGTTTGAAGTTGGACAGTAAATGGATGTTGGCTGGTGGCGGCATGTGTTCGGACTGCTTTGAAAGAGAGAGCGGTAACTATAGAAGCCAATTCAGAAGAACAGTGCCCATGGAAGTATCTGTAGAAGAGGCATGCAGCAGAAACAGTACGTCTTTGAGAAAGTGAGTGGAGAGACTCTGTTAGAGATGAATCATTAATTAACATAACTGCCCTCTTCTGAATGGAATCAAGAAGCCTGAGAGAGGTTTTGGGGGCACCACCCCAGATGTGGGAACAATATTCCATGGCAGGGCGGATTTGCGATTTATACAGAGTGAGCAGCTGTTTGGAAGAAAAGTAACGCCAAGAGCGAATATTTCTAATGTGCCAAGAGAGATTAGAAGTCAGGGTAAATACCCGAAAGAGATATATAATTTTCCCTAGAAATCGGAGTGTCACTAAAGATAAGCATAGGAGCAGAAGAATCCTTTTTGAGAGATATAAAACAACACTGAGTTTTAGAACGGTTGAAATCAACTAAGTTGTCATTGCCCCACTGGAGAATTACCTGAAGATCCGCATTTATGCTAGCAGGTCAGCTTTATCCTTGGCTGAAGTGACAACAGAACCATCTGGTTTGGACACAGGTGGGAGCAGAGATGGGCAAAAGTTGTGGCCAATAGCTTTGGCAAGAGACCAGAATGCTCGGCTATCATTAGGGCAAGAAGCAAGTTTTCTACTCTTAGCCTGTTCAAACTCTAGTTTGGACTGATTAATAACTGCTTTACAATTGTTGTGAGTTTTGGTGTAGGCAGAAAATGACACTGAAGAATTAGAAACAAGCCAATTACGATATGCAACATTCTTCTCTTGAACAGCCTTAGCACATTTATTGGAAAACCAAGGTTTAGATAAAGGACGAGATTTTAAAGTGGAGTGTGGAATAAAGGATTTCATTCCTACAAGGATAAATTCACTGGCACGATCTGAGCAAACATTGACATCAGAAGTTTTAAAACAGTAATCCGACCAAGGAAAAGAAGTCTCGCAGGTCATCCCATTTTGCATTCTTGTAATGCCAAACAACACGAGGTTGGGAATAGCCACGAGATAAAGGTTCCATTGGAGAAGAGACAATCACCAAGTTGTGATCTGAAGTGCCTAAAGGAGCTCTCACTTCGACTGTGTACTTAGAAGGGTTGTTTGTGAGAAAAAGATCAAGCGTATTGGCTGTATGATTAGGATTGTCCGGTATTCTTGTAGGTAAATGAACAATCTGTGCTAAGTCATTAGTAATTGTAAAAGCCTCAGCATCTCGACCTGCTGGGTCGGTGTGACTAGAAAATTTGGTGGTGATGGGCTTGAACCCCGGTCTAATCAAGAAGCGTGTGCTACGCACTGCTGCTCCTTCCCACCTGGCTGCGGAGGCGCCAGATGATAAGATGAACATTCCATTTCAGCCTCCATAGGCACCACTACTCGAGCCACAGCTCATCCATGGATTTAATCCTCATGGGAAATACAGCTTTAATTTAGAATTCCTTTTGTTAGTAATAAAACGCAATAAAACAACTCAAATAGAACACAGATGATAAGATGAGAAGAAATTCAACCTGCATGGCTCTAATGGGAGACAAACGATTCGCCGTAGACTGTACAGTGTCTACAGTGAAATTCCCTACCAGCCAAATGATATGGGGGTGCATTTCATATCACTTGCAGTTTATAAAAGGTTCCGTCTGGCTGCCAATGGATACCTAGCTATATTGGAAAGCAAATTGCTGCCAACCATTAGAGACCATTTCAACCTGCCAAGTAACTGCATCTTTCAGGATGACTCTGCTCCTGGTCATCAGCAGAAAAGTTGTTGTTGTTATTTGGTTTTTAGTAGCATTAGCAACTAAGGTCATATTGCTCCGGGGATATGCGGTGGTCATTCTCTGACCTTTCCTCATCCTCCGTATTTGGTGGGCATGGGCACGAACCCTGGTCTAATCAAGAAGCGTGTGCTACGCACTGCTGCTCTTGCCCACCTGGCTAGTGAGCCACTGGGAGAAAAGTGTAAGTAGGCACTTAAGTAACTACAGAAGTGCCTACTTATAGAAGTAGGCACTTCTGTAAGTAGGCACTTCTGTAGTTACTTTAGCTTCATTTCTGCATTAGAGGTTTACATTTGTTAGAGGTGAAAAAATAAAATGGTTGGAAGAATGGTTCATTACAATTGCTAGCTGGCCAGGAAACAGCCTGGACCTGAATCCTATGGAGAACTGTTGGCATCATGTGGAATTTGCATTTGCCACAAAGAAACCAAAGACCCTTCGTGAACTTCGGGAAGCCATAATTTGTGTTTTGAACCACGAACTATCGGTTCATTATCTTCAGAAATTGATCTTGTCAATGGCTCGATGGTGTGCTGCTGTCATCATGGCCAGAGGCGGTTCAACTAAATAACCGTTTGCACCTGGTGAACTTTTCATTTTGTTTTCCATTTAAAATGATAAACTGAAGCAAACTGAGGGCTCCTGATAACATTTCAGCCATAATTGTGGTGTTTACCAAAACCGTTGTATAAAGGTAGCAAATGCTCATTTTGGAATATTTTGAGAGCACCTGTCAAATATTACTTAGCTTTGCCTTAACTATTAATAAATATCTTTTGTTTATACAGGTAATTCTCGGCTTTACGAGTTAATTCGTTTACTCCTGAGTCCAATGATGCTCTCATAATTAAGCCTAAGGGTTTGCTTACTTCCTTTCCAGCCTCCTTTAATATAACTGGATAGATCCCAGCCACCCCAAGTGCCTTTCTAACGTTTATCTTCTACAATCTCTCCTCTGCTTTGCTCTCAGTTATTACAAAATCATTAATTTCATATGTGTAATAACAATACACATATGAAACTATTAATTGCAGAAAAATTCACTCTTATGGCTTATGGGTAAATGTACAATAAAATAAGTACTTTTCTCTTGTGATTCATATAATAACAAAAATTCTATGAAAGCAGTGATTTTTTTCATTACTTTGCTCATACTAAGAATGACAGGCAGCTTTTTAACCAAATAACACAACAAAATGCATACTAATATTTCGTTGGCCCACCCCTTGCTTTGATGATTGTTGAACATTGTTGTGGCATCAACTGGATAAGGTACTGAACGTATTCCTGGGAAATAATAATAGTAATAGAGGCATATGATGCAAGAAAGCAAGCATATGAGATTATGTAGCATTAGTAAAAAAAAAAAAAATTCACACAACCATTCCCTCTAAAAGTTTGTTCAGATCCTCCTTGAATTTATTTAAGCTACCAACTTCCACAATGACAGATGGAAGTTTGTTCCAGCAATTAACCACCTGCTGGTTAAAGGCAAATTCCCACACATCTAATCTACAACTGTCTTTGCTAAATTTGAATTTATACTCCTTAGGTTCGTAATCTGACCAAGCGAAAGAATCCCATCAGAATTCAGCGTGCTTAATTCATTCAAGGCCTTATACACCTCAATCAGATCATCTCGCAGGTGCCTAGTCTCCAGCCGCTGCAAAACTTAAGCCTCTCTTGGTAAGAGGATCCCTTCATTCCCCTCACCAATTTTGTTGCCCTTCTCTGTACACGCTCGAGCAAATCTACATCCTTCCTAAAATGAGACCTCCAGACCTGTACGCAGTACTCAAGGAGTGGCCTGACCATGGCCTTATACAGAGGGACAATCACATCCTTTTCCCTGCTCACAAAATTCCTATATATCATTGATTAAACCCCATGACCTGCCCTGGCAGCCTGTCTGTATTGCTCAGAAAACTTCACATCTGACTGCACAATTACTCCCATGTCTTTTTCATTTTCTATCTCCCTAAGTATAGTGCCACACAGTTGGTACATTCCTCTGAGGTTATGTCTACCCATACGCAGTACTTCTCAGCTACCACTACACAGTTACCACTTCTCGGCCGATCTGCCCAAATTTTCTAGATCCTGTTGCAGTAGCACACTGCCATTACTGTCATTAACAACCCTGCCAACCTTTGCACCATCTGCAAACTTTGACACTAAGCCTGATATACCTTCATCAATATCACTGATAAATATACAAAACAAACAGATCCCCAGGGGCTCACATCTAGTGAGTATGGGCTTGGCACACCCTGGGTCCTGAGCTGGCAATCATCATTAATCTTCTCTTTCTTGGTGATTCCAATCTCTCTCTCTCTCTCTCTCTCTCTCTCTCTCTCTCAGGGTAATAGAATTTTTTTTTTTTTTTTTTTTTGGCCAGTGCATCATAAGCCTCAGGCTTCCATGCACCATATGGCTAATAATAATAATAATAACAGTGGGCCCTACACTGAACCCTGTGGGACTCCGCTAATTACATTAGTCCACGAAGAACAGAGTCCACTGATTACCACTCTGTCTTCTCCCACTCAACAACCCTTTTATCCATTGTATAACTTTCCCTTAATACCATACTCTTCCAATCTGTACTATAGTCTTCCATGAGCAACAAAAGTCTCAAAAGCTTTCCTGAAATTCAGGTATATGATATCAAAATTATTTTTTGCATTCAGTTCCTTTGTAACCACATCATAGTATCCAATCAAATTTGTCAGACAAGACTCTCCCTTAACAAACCCATGCTGTGTCTGAATTATTACTGCATTCTTGTCTAGATGATCCTGCAATGCATCTTTAACACCAGCGAATCCATAATTTTACCCGGAACAGAACTAATTGGTCTATAATTACTTGCGTCTCCCTTTGTGAATTGGGGATACATTTACACATCTCCAGTCCGTTGGGACTTCCCCTGAGTACAAGGATGCTCTCATAATTATGGCTAAGGGTTTGCTTAGTTCCTTTGTCACCTCCTTTAATATAACTGGATAGATCCCATCCACCCCAGATGCTATTGTTATGTTTAACTTCAATAATTTCTTCTCCACTTTGCTCTCAGTTATTACAACACCATTAAGTACCCTCTTACAATTTGATAAACTTCTGGCATTTTTCTTCTTTACTAACTCATGTGTGAATGTAGATGCAAAATACTTATTCAGTTTTTCAGCAACCTGGGCAGGATCATCAACAGTCGAACCATCGATTTAAAGTGGACCAATCTGATTCATCCCCTTACTTTTAGAGTTTTATATAAGTAAAGAAATCCTTGCTGTTTTTCTTAGCATCCTTTGCCAAAGATTTCTCGTAATCTGCCTTCACTTGCCTAATCTCCTTTTTGACTTGATTACAGACTAGCTTATATCTGCCATAGGCTTCTGTGTCGCCTGATAATTTATATGCTTGCCATGCACATTTCTTCTCTGCCACGAGTCTCATTAGTTCATTTCACTACCATTTAAGCCTAAACCTTGAACAATATTTCTTAATCAGTATGAAAAGTCTAGTAGCTTCCATGATTAGTTCCTTGAATGCTTCCCACTTAGAATTTGCTGTTGGTAACATCATCATTGGTCCCACTGTACAGAATTTAAACTGTCTGAGACCACTGCAGTCACCTTTATGCTTCCATAAAGGTGACTGCATTCTTTCCTTTACCCGTGATGGTAGTTACATCTTTAAGTAAATCCCACATCAGTACACTGTGATCACTGCCATCTAGTGGTTTCTTTATCTGCAAATAATTAATACTCGAATGATCACTGCAGAAAAATGCAGTGATTGCTCTGGTTGCCTCTCGAACATGCTGCTGCAGAAAACAATCCAATAAATCCACAAATCGTGCTAGTGTGCGAGTCAATATCTGGAAAGTTAAAATACCCATTATAAGACATTCTGATTTACTAGCCCACTCTGTCTCTATAAAATTGTTCATTGTATTCATTAAAGTCATTAGACCTATAACACACTCCTACCCTTATTTTTGCTTTCCCAGTGCTTATGTCACACCAAACTGACTCAACACTGCACTGTCCACCCATGTCAACTGGATGCGCTTCTTTAGAATTTATGTGTTTCTTAACTAATAGCATAACCCTCCTCCATTCCTATCCTGTCTATACACATTGTACTCCCCAAATTCCAATTCTGCATTCCTAATAACTGTGTGACACTATGTCTCTGATATTCCAACAATATACACCTTTAATGTCTTGACCAGCACATCAAATTTATTTACTGTACTTCTTGCATTCGTGTACATGCAAATATATATGCACCTATTCTTATTCTTAGTTACCCAACACAGTATTTATTTGTTTTTCATGATGACTGCGATCAATCCCTGAAACCCCCAGCACCCCTCTGCTCATTCTAATAGAAATACAGTCGGTCCTCGTATAACACGTGTTTGCATTACACGAATTCGATCATACACGATTTATAAATAGGGGAACGTTATCTTATATAACACGAACCGAATTCGCTTATACACGATTCGCCTTTGTGTGTACAAGAAATGGCAGTCGAATGCGGAATCACCCCAACTGAACGCAACACGATAGGAACGAAGAAGATTCTGAAAATGTATTTGTGTTTTATATCAGTGAAGGGGAAACACATTTCACCATAATAACGTAAAAACCAACAATTCCAGCTATCGATATAATCCCAAATGCAATTAGATGGAGTTTACTACCAGTTTATAACAGATTCCACTAGCAGAAACGCAACTGGAAATTGTTTTTATTGTTTTATGGTAGTAACCCCCAGAAATGTGCTTTAGTAAAATGTGAGGTGTTAATAGTGTATCTCGGTCTTTACGGTGTTGTGTATTCAGTTGCTACACGCGCGCAGCTTTGTTTCTGTGTATCAAGCGTGCCACCTCGTTTGTAATTGTGCTTTATTCCCTAAAAATTAGTAAAATACTTAAAAGGTGTGAAAAGGAAGCGTCCTGGCTAAGACACTGCAGATTCAGAGAGAAAAAAAAAGAAGCAATATCGATAAACAGAGGCGGACTGGGTCAAAAATTCTTACCCGGGAAAATTTGTAGTGGCCTCATACTACGGTTTATGGCCAAAATCACACCGGCCTCCGGCCCACCGTGGTTTCCCCCGTAAGGCTTATGGCCAGTCCGCTTCTGTCGATACAGAAAAAATATGAAATTGTGAAACGCTTTGAGCGAAATGAAAGACCATGTGATATTGCACGTGCTACAGACCTAAATGAGGCAACGCGGAGAATTACAAAGAATGCGGAGAAAATAAAAACAACTTTCATAGCGGGAACAACTCAAAGTGTAATTAAATCCATTAGATTAAGACACAAAGAAATTGGAAGAGATGGAACGGCTGTCATCTCTTTAGATAGAAAATCAAACAAAAAGCAAGTTTGCTTACGATATAAGCAAAAGCATTAGCAATATTTTATTACGACTTAAGTATTATAATTTATACTTACGTATTATAAAATACGTAAGTATTTTATTACGACTATTTTATTTAATATAATAAATTTTTTACGAATAAAATACGTATTTTATCCGTAAAAAATACTTTTTTAGTATTAAAAAATACTAAAAATACTTTATTATAATATAATATTATTTTTATTACGTATTCTAATCGTTATAAAATACGTAAGTATTTTATAACGATTAAAATTACCCGATTATTTATTGTGTTTGGTAATGTTTTGGTTCCAAATCTGTGTTCAATCTTGGGTGGTCGGCACCTAACCCTACTTTTCCCATAGGGCCTGTTGTTTATATTGCACGATTTTGCATTGCACGAGGGTTTCTAGGAACGCAACTATCGTGCTATACGAGGACAGACTGTAGTACAATAATCATCTTCACCTCTGCCCGTGGCAACTTTTAACCTTTTAGTCTGTGAATCTCCCCCACCCCAAGCTGCCAGTTTTCCAACCCTCCAAATGCTGTCTTGATAGTATCAGCAAACTCTCTTGCAACCTTTCTATCATAAGACTGCTTCCTGTAGAGCAGTCTTATGATAAATATTATGATACCAAACACTGATTAATGTCTCCTGCAGCTTGCTAAGTGTTTTTGGTTTCTTTTGCATTACTGCTACACCCATTTTGTTCTACAACTTCCAAATGAATTGAGGTCTGGATCGTTCCTAGGCCATGTGATTGTGCAAATTGATTTAACCTGCAGTCATCTTTGCACCCATGAACAGTAAAGTCAGTGAAATAAATTACATTTTTTAAGCAAGAGTGCGACATTTCATGTTAAAACTTTTGCTAATTTTATGAAGTAGTACTTATGGTTTTGGCTCTATGACAGGGAGCAGAGTAATTCTTGAGACAGAAGTAATTCTGTCTCAAGAATACCCTTGTACACAGCATTCACTGTACCGTTCACAATTTCAAGACAACGAACTCTGCTGTGTGAAATACAATCCCGTATCATTTGAGATGCAGAATGTTTCACTGTGGAAATAATACAGTCAGGATGAAATTTTTCTCCTCTTTGTCTAACAGTCAGCTGGTCATGCAAGCTGAATTTTGATTCAGCAGAGAAAATAACATTTCCACTTATCCTCAGGCCAACTCAGCATGCTCTTTTGCTCACTTTAAATGCTGGGCTTTCATTTTTTGCATCCAAAGCGGCTTTTTCTGATCCTGATGAGAAAAGGTGATAACATACTGTAGCAGTACTTGCCTTTACTTCTGTATCCTTCTCCCATGCTGTTTTGAGATCTATCAGTGAGAATCTTTGTTTTGGACTCAAAGAAACCAGAAATCTGTCCTGCGCTGTAGAAGATATTCATGGATGTCCACTTTCTTTTCTTCTGTTAGACTGCTAGTTTCTAATAATTTTCATAAAAAATGTGCCACTGTCAACTGATCACAATGAATCCTCTTAGCTATTTCATTCATAGAACGTCCATCTGCATTCAACGCAGCAGCAGCAGCAACAATACTTTTCCTTCATAATGTTAATTGTGAAAACTCAATCACTGATATAGCACAGAATACTGGGGAGTATAAATACTGGGCAGTATAAATACAGTCCATATGCACTGTCGTTAGGGTGATGCAATCATGTATGGCAAGTGACATCATTGCAGAGACCGCTAGTGATGGATGATGCAATAGGATAATACTATTACAAAACATATATGATATATTGCCAAATTTCACAGATGAATTTTGCAATTGATCCAATTTTTTGAGCTATAAGTTAAACTCTCAGACAACAGAACAACCTGATAATTTCGTAACATATCTGTATTTTATATCACATTCTGTCATCAGGTACAGCAGTCATATTTTCTGAATAGGCTTGATGACAGGATTCAATATGGAATCAAGAAATGTTGTCAATTATCAAGTAGTGCTACTGTGTGGAATTGGTGCACATTTTATACAAAACGATGAAAACTTTCGTTAGATTTAAATTTTGCAAAAGAGACAAACCAAATATAAATTTGCTAAAACATAAGTTGCTAATAAATCTCTTTAAGTACACAAATAAATGAAATGCATACTTTTCTTAGTTCTTAATAAGTACACCAATAGCAAATGATGATGTTACCAACAGCAAATTCTAAATGGGAAGCATTCAAGGAATTAACTATGGAAGCTACTAGTCTTTTCGTACCAATCAAGAAATACTTTTCAAGGTTCCGGCCTAAATGAATGTCTGATGAACTAATGAGACTTGTGGTAGAGAAGAAAAATGCACAGGATGCATAAAAATTATCAGGTGACAGAGAAGCCTGTGGTAAATATAAGCTAATTTGTAATCAATTCAAAAGGATAGGCAAGTATAGGCACATTACGAGAAATCTTTGGCAAAGGATGCTAAGAAAAATAGCAAGGACTTCTGTACTCATAAAATCTAGAAGGAAGGGGATGAATTTGATTGGACCACTTGATACTGATGGTTTGACTGTTGATGATCCTGCTAAGATAACTGACAAACTGAATGAGTATTTTGCATCTACATTCACACATGAAGAATTAGTAATAATAGAAGCTTATTAAACTCCAACAGGGAGCTTAATGATTTTTCAAAAACTAAGAGCAAAGTGGAGGAGAAATTGTTGAAGTTAAACATAAGAAAGGCGCCTAGGGTGGATGGGATCTATCCAGTTATATTAATGGAGGCCGAAAAGTAATTAAGCAAACCCCTAGCCATAATTATGTGAGCATACTTGGATTCAGGGGAAGTCCCCACAGACTGGAGTTGTGCAAATTATCCCCAATTCAAAAAAGGGGGATCAAAGGGTGACACGAGTAATTACAGACCTGTTAGCTTAATTTCTGTTCCGGGGAAAATAATGGAGACACTGGTTAAAGATGCACTGCAGTATCTAGACAAAATTGCAGTAATAATTCAGACACAGCATGGGTTTGTTAAGGGAAAGTCTTGTCTGACAAATTTGGTGACATGGTTACAGAGGA
This sequence comes from Mastigoproctus giganteus, assembly GCF_048544385.1. Lineage (NCBI taxonomy): Eukaryota > Metazoa > Arthropoda > Arachnida > Uropygi > Thelyphonidae > Mastigoproctus > Mastigoproctus giganteus. Next base: position 101,704,400 of record NC_143579.1, read on the forward strand.
ACTGGATGCAAAATATAATACTGATATCGTATACTTGGATTTCAGGAAAGTTTTGATACTGTTGCTCATGGAAGACTACAGTACAAATTGGAAGAGAATGGTATTAAGGACAAGTTGCACAATTGATAAAAGGGTGATTGAGTGGGAGAAGTCAGATATGAAATTTCTGAGCAGTGCAGATGGGCTGCCAGAGTGGATCATAGGGTCTTGTTAATGATATACAGGAATTTTTCTAGCAGGGATAAGGATCTGATTATCCCATGTATAAGGCAATGATCAAACCGCACCTAGAGTACTGCATACAGGTCTGGAGGTCTCATTTTAGGATGTAGAGTTGCATGAGCAAGTACAGAGAAAGGCAACACGATTGGTGAGGGGGAATGAAAGGGTCCTCTTACCAAAAAAGGCTTCTGGAAATTGCAGGCGTCTGGAGACTAGGCATCTGCAATGTGATCTGATTGAGGTATATAAGTCCTTGAATGGGTTGAGATGAAAAATTCCATCGATTCTGATGGAATTTTTCCTCCTGCTCAGATTACAAACGTGATGGGGCATGAATTCAAACTGAGGAAAGGCAGTTGTAGAACAGATGTGTGGAAATTTGTCATTAGCCAGAGAGTAGTTGAATGCCGGAACAAACTTCCACCTGCCATTGTGGAAGTTGATATTTTAAATAAATTCAAAGAGGAACTGGACAAACTTTTAGAGAGAATGAATGTGTGAAATCTGGGTGTTTTTTTTTTGCTGATACTACATAAGCTTGTTTTCTTGCACCACACACCTGTACTACTGCACAAATAAATGAAATGCATACTTTTTTAAATTCTAAATATGTTAAGTAAATAATTGATTTGTGTCACTTTCATACAATAATATATAGGGTGATTCTAAATTATTGTCAGGGGTTTCCATGACCTATAATTTTCAAACCAGAAACAACAAAATAAAACTGCTTACGGAATATGAAAGTGTAGCTCAAAAAGTTTTATTACCTATAGAATCAATGCTGCAGAATGCTAAACAGCTTCAACATGTGCACCTTTCATGGCATGCAAGTCCTTCCAAAACTGAATAACATTGAGGTTGTCATCACGTTCCATAGGCTCAATGATTCAGTCCATACACCTCTTTGTATAGTTGGCCTTTAATGCCTTGATTACCCAGAGTCAAGCAGTTGGATAAGGGAGGTAGCGTTGGGGGGGGGGGGGGGGGTAGAAAGACCACCTCTATGTCTTCATTTGCATAGTCTAGTGCAGGGGTCAGCAAACTACGGCCCGTGGGCCAAATCCGGCCCGCCCCCTCTTTTTAATCCAGCCCGCAGGTTAATATTGTTTTTTACATGAAAAAAATTAAAAATAAATCAAATTACGCGGTGCAATAGCCGATAGTCGAGTTGAGAATAATGACTGCACGTGGCGCTACTGGCGTCGCATATTCGCATTCTGTCGTCTACCGCAGAACAAGTGTTGCCGGCATTTCTCTCAGTTTTGTATTAGCGGCACACGTGGTATTGTCTGTCACGGCACTCTGCGATCTTTTTTTCCCTTCTATTTATTACCCACCATTTCCCTGTCACTCTCAAGACCAAATATGAAGAGAAAAGTGGACTTCGAATGTCGTGTTTTAAAAGCTGAATGGAGTGTGAATTATTTTGTCATAGAAATAAATGACAAAGTATCATGTTTATTATGTAATGACACAATAGCTGTGTGAAAAGAGTACAATATACGTCGTCATTACCAAACTAAGCACGCGGCACAATATTCAAAACTCACAGAAAAATCAACGGAAGCTAAAATTGGAAAGTTTAAAACGTAATGCATTATCACAACGCAATTTATTCTTTAAAATAAAAAATGATAATGAAACAGTAACTAAAGTAAGCTTACGAATAGCTCATTTATTAGCCAAGAAAGGGAAACCATTTACCGATGGTGAATTAATTAAATCATGTTTGCTTGTGGCAGCCGAAGAAATGTGTCCAGAGAAAACGGATTTTGTTTCAATCTGTCAATCTTTCGACGAGAACAACTGTTAGAAGAGTTGAGAACATCGAGAGCCACATCAAGAGTCAATTAAAAGACAAGGCAAAAAATTTCAAGTGGTTTTCTTTGGCTCTTGATGAGTCTACAGACATTACTGATACTGCCCAATTGTTGCTGTTTATTCAAGGAGTCAATAATGAGTTTGAGGTTACTGAAGAATTAGCTTCTATGAATAGTCTGCATGGAACAACTACAGGCGAAGATATCTTCAAGAAAGTCGAGAAAACGCTAACACAGTACAATTTGCAATGGAATCAGTTAAAATGTGTCACAACTGATGGTGGTAAAAATATGTGTGGAAAGGATTAGTTGGACAAATTTTTAAGGCTTGTGAAGAAGCTAAATGTTCAAAACCTCTGGTAATTCATCGTATTATTCACCAGCAGGCTCTTTGTGGAAAACACCTCAATCTGTCATGTGTTATTGAACCAGTTGTGTCAGCGGTTAACTTTATTCACTCTCGTGGACTTAAGCATCGTCAGTTTCATGATTTTTTATTAGAGATTGAAGTCGAATATCCTGATTTGCCCTACCATACAGCAGTTCGATGGCTCAGCAATGGAAAAGTTTTATTGAGATTTTTTGAACTCAGAGAAGCAATAGAAATTTTTCTAAATGAGAAAAACTGCCCACAACCACTATTATCTAACAATGAATGGCTATGGAAATTAGCATTTGCTACAGACATCGTGGGATATCTTAACGAATTTAACTTAAAATTATAGGGGAAAACAGTGCTCATATGTGAAACATATTCTATCGTAAAGTCATATCGTCAAAAATTTGCATTGTTTGAAACACAAATCACATTAACCAAGTTTGACCATTTTCCATGCTGTAAAAAATTTCAAATATTAGTGAAATCCCCATTCCCAAAAAAATTCGCGGCAGATATATTTTCTGAACTTAAACTACAGTTACAACAGTGTTTTTCGGACCTTCATGCAAGTGCAAAGACATTTCCATATTTCAAAATCCATTTGGCTGTACAATTGAGGAGCTTCCATCAGACCTTCAATTGGAAGTGATTGATCTGCAAAATGATGATATGCTAAAGGTGTTAAAGCTTTTAAAGAAATGGATCTAACCCAATTCTATAAATATCTTTCAGAAGATAAATACGGTCAATTAAAATCATATGCACAGGGATTTATATCTGTATTTGGGAGTACCAAATACAGACATAATGTGAAAAGACATTTTCGAAAATGAAATATGTAAAATCGCAATACAGATCATTATTAACGGATGACCATTTGAAAACAACTTTAATGATAGGAAGTACTAACTTCGAACTCCAGTATGATGAAATATTATCTCAGAAAAAACAATTACATTCATCGCATTTGTACAAAATGTAACCAGTACTATAATACGTTTATTAATAAATGGAAATATTTTATTCATTTTTTTGTAAGTGTCAGCATGTGTATAAATATTATGTAAAATATCACTTCCTAATAAAAAGATTTTGAACCTTTTTTTTTTTTTTGTTGCTCTATGAGTAGAATTACCCATGTAAATATCTTCGAGCTTGCTACCTGGCCCGCCGAGCCTAAAAATTTTACGATCTGGCCCTTTCCAAAAAAAGGTTTGCCGACCACTGGTCTAGTGCGTCGCTTGAGCGTCCTGGGACATGCCCAGCATGAGGACTTAAAATGGAAGCCCCTTTTCCTCCAGGTATTCCTTGACTTTGGGAGTGAAGCAGTGGTGGAACCAGTTCTGAAAGAGGTCCTTTGTCATCCAGTACACAGGCAGTATATTCTTGTTATGTCCTCTAAGAGCTCTTGGGTTCCTCGCGCAGAAAATTAGGTCAGGCTTTGTCACGTGGCCTGCAGCATTGCTGAAATCTAGCAATGTAACCCGATCTCGTTCTGCCTTGAATCCTAGAGCCTTCTTCTCTTCAACAGCTATATAGGTGTTGAAGATCTTCTTCATCTTCTTCCAGAATAATGTCATCTCATTGGCAGTGAAAACTTGTTCAGGTTTATATCCCTTCTCCTCGATGAGCTTCTTGAGTTGTGCAAGATAGGCCCTAGCAGCCTCATGATCGGTTGAAGCAGACTCACCTGTAATCTGCACATTACGGAGTGAATGCCTCTTGAATTTCTGGAACTAGCCTTTGCTGGCAATGAAAGTGGTTTCTGCGGTGCTGCTGGTATAGGGGAGTTGCTGCTTAAATCTGTTGGAAAGAACAAGGGCCTTAGCAGAGAACATACCAATGTTCACAGGCATGGTTTTCTTGTGCTGGTCTTCGATCCAAATGAACAGTGCATTCTCCATTTTTAACATCACTTTATCACGTACATAAGCCACGTATTTAGCAATAAGAATTCCACCAGTTTGCACTGTCTCTCTGATTTCAATTTCTTGTTTCCTTGTATATCATACGGTACTTTCATTTATACCAAACAAATGCTTACATACGCGGCCATAGGCTGCACATATAAGCCCTTCTCGACATTTATCTAGAATCCACACATTCTTGGCATGTCACTAGATGCACTTCGTTTAGAACTCATGGGTATTTACATAAGCACAGTAATATTTCAAGCACAAGTAGCCTAACACAGACACACAACACACAAGTCACAAGCTGTCCTACTCTGACGATAAAATTAAAATACAAAATAATTAAAATACTCGCTCAAGAGAAGTGCACATCCCGTTTCTTGGTTGTCATATATAGGACCTGTGTGTTAACACTGATAGTTAAGTAGTTAATGAGAAAAAGTTAATAGTCGTGAATGGGTGACTTTCGAACTTTTTGTCTTCAGTTAGCATCGAGTGGTAGACAACGCGAAGTATTTAAAGAAAGTTTATTTCCCGTGATGCAGTTCAGTACTTGCGGAAATTTCACGTGTGTTACGTTCCAAATGGAGGACAGGTTTATGGAGAGTTTAGTGCCTAACACATTTAATGAAGTGTATCACCAAAACCATTCGATAACGAGGGCTTCATACTAAAGGATTTTGTAATTGGAGTTCAATTTAATAACTGTAATTGCCGAATCAATTAAATTCTGCTTTGAAACCGAAAATGTTTCGCATTTAATAGAAGCGATGTAAGTTCTATGATATTATTTACATTTAAGTTTGTACACTTAATTAAAGTGTCATCAGTAATGAGTAACTGTCTCAAGGCCTGCACTTGGTCTTCCAAGTTGAACTTCTTCTCTTGGTGTGGTTGGACTCAATGTGTACATTTGTGTATAGGGAAACGACATCAAATGATGCTAAAATATCATTATCTGAAATGGAGACAGAAGTTATTGGTTCATAGACCTGTTTGGTGTTACACACTCTAAATTTTTGCAAAACATTTTTGATTTCAAAACAGGATTTATGAACAAATATACGGCCTTCCCATGAGCCTGGGAATCTCAGCCCCTTTGTCTGAGATCTACCTAGCCTCAATTGAACAAAAAGTACTCCAATTGGTCCCCTCAAACATCAAGTTATACATGAGATACGCCGATGACATATTACTGATAGGTAACAAGTCAACCATTGATACTCTTCTTAACACATTCAATACCATACATGAGAGGCTTAAGTACATTTTGTTCTCTGTTTCTACTTAAGTCGAAGTGGAAACAGAGAACAAAATCAACTTTCTTAACCTTACCATATACAAAACAGGAACAAGGTTAGCCACTAAAATCCAGTGCTTTTTTTGTAAAAAAATAGGTGCCAGTCTTTGCTATCGGGAAAAATTGAAAATTAAAAGGATATGAAAAGTACTCTAATTCCCCCCCCCATATTGCTAGTTTAGTAGTAATTTTTTTTTTTTTGAAGAACAAGAAATTAAGTATATTAACACAGTTTATTAAGCATAAATTTATTATTCAAGTATATAAAAAATAAGTAAAATGTGAGTAAAATAAGTAAAAATAATTTCATAATACAGTTTTTATAAAATATTACAAATTTTTATTAAGTTCTCATCCGGCACCCTATGCTGACTTCTTTTCCTGCTCTTTGTATCGGTTGCTGAATGACGTTTCCGAAGCAGCCACGAATCGACATATTTTGCTGGATCGCAGCAGGTCAGCAGACGGCCCACAATTTTAAGAAACAGCAGTGAAGAAACTGTTTTTGTCATTAACGAAGCGCTGGTTGGCGATCAGATTTATTTCTGAAAATCCTTGTTCACATTCACTTGGTGAAATTGGTATCGTACTCAGAGCGTTCATCAAATGCTTCAGTTCTTCGGAAATCTTCTTATCAATTAGGTATCCCCGAAATCCACGAATTGCATTTAATTCTAATTGACAATTTTCTAACTTCATTTTCATCAAATGCCAACAATTCATGTTTAGAAGGTTTAATACCTTCGTTGTCCTCGTTTACTTTCTCTCGTCATCGGTATTGTCACTAGTTCTTAAATTAATTTTTTTTTTTGAAACTGTCCAAGATATCGGTATCATTCGGATATTCAGGTAAAGTGTAAACAGAGATAGGGAAAATTTTCGGAAAATGTGGATAACGCACTTCCGCAAAATAAGATGATTATTTATGGGGTAAAAGAAAATCACTTTTCTAATTCTCGAACGGGGCGCTTTCAGTTGATTCACAGAGGTGTCCAACCTACGACCCGCTAGGAAAGTGAATTAAACAGCATTTTAAATTTTATTATCAAAAATTTTTCTCATTAAATGTTTTGTTCAGTAAATGTAATTGTGTATTGTACTTAATTAAATTTTTGAATATTTTCAATTTTACTTTTCCATGCAATAAGATATCAAAAATATAACACACTAAAGAAACTTCGAATTTTTTTGAATATGGCCCCAGTACTGGAAAAGGTTGGACACCACTGCAGTAGAAGGTGGGCCAGAGCCCATTGGGAATACCCCTTGATCTGCTCACTCTTGACCAGTGCGACTTCTCCGTATGTGGGACAGGTGGTCGGATAGGTTTTACCAGGTACCGCTAAGTTATACAATACTAATCACTTCAGTTCTCTTAATTCGCGCAGCAGCAATTGCCTGAAGGTAAGAAATGCAAACAAGCCGTACCAAGTTAATTCTCTCCTAATCCGTTCGCTATATGAAAATTTTCTTCCCTCAACCAAAACTATTTTAAATGTAACTTCCAAGGAGAATCCAAAATAATTAAACAGAGGTCCGACTGAGTAATTTAGAATTATAAAAATGGTTATACAGTTTTACATAGAAAATATCTTAACAATAGACAGCAAAAAATGCAAATTTAGTTAAATCATTTTAAGCTTATTTGAATAGTAGGTAAACATGTGAAAAAATTTACAGAATATTATAAATTTCAAAGTGCATTGCATCCAAATGTCACACGTCACTGTTAATAAAGGTGCCGGTACGCCGTACCGTTGCGTACTGTCACAAAAAAAGCACTGCTAAAATCTATAGGAAAAGCACACATATGGGTAAATATTTGAATTCTTATTCACACCATCCAGTAAGCATCAAAAGAGCAGTTCTCTACAATCAAATTCATAATGCCATTAAATACAGTTCCACACATGAGGATTTATCTGTAGAGTTACAATATCTCAAAGAGAAATTCATAACTAGGAAATACCCACCACAATGAATTAAAGAAACCATCTCCAAAGCTGAATACAGAATTAACAACTCAAATAATACAAACCGCAATAAGAAACCAAGAACTCACGTTGTCCTTCCCTTTCATAATCAATATGCTAAACGTCTTCGTCAAGTTTTCACGAACACAGATACAACGCTGACATTTTCATCATACAACAAACTGGGTTCTAAGTTCAATACATATAAAGAGACACACAAGTATTAATGCAAAACTTTAATTATATCATATACTTGATAAGATGCCAATCGGACTGTACAGTGTGTTACAAGGAAGTACTACGGTAAAATTTTGCACCTCCAAGACATCTAATACACGTGCGTATTATCATTTCAACACCAACCAAACACACACAGAACTCACTCATGTCCATTCCTGTAATCACGATCGGTTAATTGATTTGGCAATTACAGTTATTAAATTGAACTCCAATTACAAAATTCTTCAGTATGAAGCTCTTGTTATCGAATGGTTTTGGCAATACATTTCATTAAATGTATTAAACGCTAAACTCCTCATAAACCTGTCCCCCATTTGGAACTTAACACACATGAAATTTCCACATGTACTGAACTGCATCACGGGAAATAAACTTTCTTTAAATACTTCACGTTCTCTACCACACAATGCTAACTGAAGATGAAAAGTTCGAAAGTTGTCCGTTCACAACTATTAGCCTTTTCTTATTTGCTACTCAACTATCAGTGTTAACACACAGGTCCTATATATGACAACCAAGAAACTGGATGTGCACCTCTCTTTCTTGAGCAAGTATTTTAATTACTTTAATTCTTTTAAATTGTAATCATAATTACAACCATGCAATAATTATGTTCCATTTATATCATTTAAATTTCTAATTCACACAACCATGCTTCTTCCTTAACTTTCATTACACTAAAACAGATTATATGAGGTGAGTACTGTAAATTAAGTTTTTTGCTATTTTAACCCCTTCATGTATTATCTCAAGATATCCCGTTTTTAGTTTTAAAAGTTATTTGGAACTACACAAAATATCTCAGGATACAATATTATCCAAAGCAAACAATAATACTTCCAAATTTAGGACTGAAACATATTTTCTCTGGTAATTTTTACATATTTTCTCTGAAACATATTTACCTGGCTAATTTTGCATTAGCCAGGTAAATCCTGAGTAAATCATTTTCTCAGGATTTTCTTACGCCTGGCAGCAGACGACTGGCTTTCATTTTAGCTATATTGTACAGCAATGTCAGAACAGTAGCGTACATTCCTGTGCCACCAGCAAGCAAAATGTAATTTGCTGTCCTAAATACAGAATACTGAACCCACAAAAATAATTCACAAAAACAATATCGAAAAATATTTCGGCACCCTCTTGAACTGCCACCCATTACCTCACTGCAACACTTACCTCACCTGTCCACTTGTGGCGGCCATATGTCAGAATGTAGTTAGTTCACGATTATGTTTGTGGCGGGAGGTTACTGCTTTTGCATTCCACTTGATTTTTTAAATTTATTTATATAATGAATAATGAAGACTTTTTCTGTGCCTTTCCTTTAGCTCAAGCGCTAATTTATTTAAAAAATCTGTATAATTTGCACTTTTTGGCTCACACAAGATAACTCGGGATAGTCCAAATGGGTTAATTAGTCCCATGTATTTCCTAGGAAAAAATTAATAAAAATCACAAAAAACTATACAATGGGTATTCGCATGATGCATACTTTAAATCTGTAAAATAAAAGAAGTTGATCTGTTACGGCACATTTTCTGGAAAAAAATGTTCCGTGAAGGGTTAAACTTCAAATTACGGTACATAAGGAATTCCTAAATTCATCAGTGTTCTAAAGTTATAATCATTGAAATTAAATGCAGAAAAAGAAAACATTCAGTTAATTTGAGAAAAAAATTTTAATACAACTGAAATGTAATGTACTGTGTACATTAATTAACTTGTTTTTTTATATTCTAGGCAGAAATTGATGTAAAATTAAACAGCAAATATTAAGGATGAGTTTTAATTAATAAGCCAGATTTGAAAATATTTAAAACTTATGTAGTGCTAAAGAATGTACCTTCTGACTAGTAAGATATTTAGCAAAATATACTGATTTCCCACAGCTTGTGGGTGATGACTCTCCTAATTTCCACTTAGCTGACTTGATGTCATCTAGTTTAAAACTTCCAAATGCTGAGAGAACATCTGCTGAATGCTGAAAGGGAGAAAAAAATTAATGATCACAAGAGCAATGCACAATACCCCACTATGCAGATAATTATTCATACTTGAAAATCATAAAATATTAGAGTAGCTTGCCTGAATTAAATTAACTGGCATACAAGTTACCTATTTTGAATGTAAATAAAAATAAGAAAATTTTTAAGAATTTGCTTATATGTAACTTAATTGTTCACTACATGTTTCAGCAAACTGCTTATCCAATGATGCATCCAATAGTTTGATGCTAAGTGCAAGACTAAAAAGAAAATAATAAACAACCTATTTCACTAACGATAAACACAATGATCTCAAATTGCTCTATTAGCCTGATTATCTTACACAGTGATACTGCCTGGGTTTCCACCACAAAATTCAAGACCAAAGATTGTGTGTGGTGGAAACCCAGGAACACATTGCTGTTGTAATGTGTTCCTGAATGAACATTACTTTGAACTCTGCAGTGAAATATGTTTGAGCTTGCAAAAGGTCACACTGTAGTATTCTTACATGTAAGGTGCTCATGGCAGACAAAGCTGGCTCGCTCATTTCCATATCACATACTTGTTTAGAAACCAGTGGCAACATGGACTTCCATTTGCACTGCAACACATTTTTCAATACTGTTGGCCATTACAGCTGCCATCAAGTCACAAGGCCAGAATTTTGATATGATGGGTTACAGTGTGTGTGTGTGGCACTGTTGAGGTGCAGATCATACAACAGCAGCATAATTTTCAGACTATAACAAAAGAACTCTAAGAAACTGCACTCCATATAAAGTTTGGTCAAAATAAGAGTTTATTGAAATAAATGAACATAAAACTATAGAAAACTTTCCAGTAACCCAAACATTTTTTATGCCAGTTTTGCCAACATTTTGAAATTCTGGATATCGTTATCAATCTTGAATTAGCCTAAAAGACATATCAAGGGATATATGAGCAACCGGGACCCAGAAAATTTCCAGGTTCTGGTGGCACAATCTGCCTATGATTCTGTAGGTAGGTTTGAAATATTCCTATTATAAAAACCTTTCTTGCATATATATTTTTTTGTTTTGTTTTGTTGTATCATATTGAGGTATATTTCTCATATTCTTCTACAAATTTTTGTTGATGATATTAGCATTAGCAGAGACACATGATGCAAGAAAGCAAGCTTATATAGCATTGACCAAAAAAAAAAAAAAAACCCTTCCCATTTCACCCATCCATTCACTCCAAATGTTTGTTTAATTCTGAGTTAAATTTATTTAAGTTGTTGACCTCCACTACAACAGAAAGAAGTTTATTTACAACTATCAACCACCTGCTGGCTAAAGGCAAATTTAGGCAGCATTGAGCTTGCTCAAACCATTCAAGGCCTTATACACTTCGATTAAATAACCTTGCAGGTGCCTAGTCTCCAGATGCTGCAATTTGCAGAACTTAAGCCTATCTTGTAACAACAACCCACTGTCCCACTCACCAATCGCATTTCCCTTCTCTGTACTCATTCCAGCAGCTCTACATCCTTCCTAAAATGAGGCCTCTAGACCTGTATGCAGTACTCAAGGTGTGTGGCCTGGCCAGTCATTGCCTTATACAAGGGGACAATCACCTCCTTATCCCTGCTAGCAAAATTCCTGTATATCATTGGCAAGATACCATGAGCTACTCTTGCAGCCCGTCTGCACTGCTCAGAAAACTTCATATCTGACTGCACAATTACCCAGGTAATTGTGCAGGCAATTCCTGGGGGTAATTGTGCAGTGAATTACTCCCAGGTACTTTTCATTCCCCACTACCCTGAGTGTAGATACCCAGTTGGTATGTTACTCTGGGATTACTGATACCCATATGCAGTACTTTACATTTGTCAATGTTAAATTTCAGTTGCCACCTCCAAGCCCATTTGCTCAACTTTTCCAGATCCTGTTGCAGTAGTGTACTATCATTACAGTCATTAACAACCCTGCCAACCTTAATAAACTAAATAAGTCAAAATAAACTAAAACAAACATCATACATAAATAATTATTGTTATTTATTAATTCATTGTACATAAATATCACAGGTCCAGAAGTATTATTCATCAGAAAAAAAATATAGATAAATAAAATAAATATATATATACAGTAGACTCTCGATTTTCCTGGATCGATGGTAAAAAACAAATCCCGGATGATCAATTTCCTGGTTAATCCAAAAATACAAAAGTCCCCGACATACATAAGAGATACATTCCAGGACTTCTTACTTCGTTGAGTTTTATGTACCTCGGGAATGACTAGTAACATATTACTACTATATTATTGTTGACAAATCTGAATTCTGTGTGATACTTGTTAATGTTTGGCCATTTTGATACATCCTTATAATAATGATTCCTTAGAGATTTAAAATGCACCATTTTCAAACTTTTGAATAATTTTCAAGTTTTTGTTTAACTAAAAACATAACTCTTTCGTATTTACACATCATTTTCATGATTTCTGAACAAAATGGGGGGTGGGAGGGGGGATTAACTATAAAAAAAAAATTTCCAACATACCTGACATAAATAACGAAACAAAATTTGTCCTTTTGCACTGCGATGGAACACAACAATCGACGGGACGCACTAAAACAAACTAAACATTTGGTTTCTCTCTCTCTCTCTCTCTCTCTCTCTCTTTTTTTTTTTTTTTTCCTTTTTTCTTTGAGCGGCGGATATGAAGATAGCGGGGATTGCAAGATAATAGGTACACTAATCTCCCAATGACGACTTATAATGCCACTTGTCGCTTATTTACGATTTGCAAAATATGTTTATATCTTCTATTCTAGCTTTTACTTGAATTTTTTGATTTCTGGTTGATTATTTTATTATTTATTTTTTTTTTTAATTTTGAGCCTTGAAGTGGGTTAATCCGATCCCGGTTAATCAAGAGTCTGCTGTATATATATATATATATATATATATATATATATATATATATATATATATATACACACACACACATGTGGCCTAGATAGATCTTTGGGTGCATATTCGAAATCTGTTTTCCGTTTTCCTCTAGCATGTCTGCTTTTTGTGATGAGACCGATTCCAAGAACGTGATGAGAATGACTTACCACTTATATACACCTATTCGTGTAGGATATGTATTTATGTAGGTTGAATGAAAGCCAATCTACATAAATGTGATTATTTATTATTTATATATTTATATAATTGTTTGAATATATCTATATCCTTATAACTTCATTATTTGATTATAAATTGTTCCAGGTAAGATAAGTTGTTGTAGGAACTTCTTGTTTGAATGGATTATATGACTAGTTAAACCACTGCTTCTCAACCTGTGCATCACAAGTATGCTTCAAGTGTGAAGGGCAAAATTCAAAAAATAAAAATAAATAAATAATAATAAACAATAAAAATAAAAAATTTCATTTATTTACACTGCACCGATCCGAGTTCCTTCCAGCAGTCAATGTGATGTCACGTTTAATTCCTAGTACTAGATCCGTTCACCTTTATTCACCTTTTGGTTCTTAGTACTAGAATTGTTCACCTTTATTGGGCCATTCTTATCACGAGAAATTCTCTCCCAGGCACCCCACAGTGCATTTTGCAGTTGTATATATGGGCGTAAAGCTTAGGACTACGAATTAAGTTCAACTTGTATGCAGCATAGTAAGAAATTTCCTTTGTGTTTTAAAAGTAGTTTTTGTGTTTTTACCTGTAAAATGTCATATTCAGTTAATTCATATAGAACAGGTATTTTAAATTAATTGTATAGTTTCTAGAAGTAACTTTAATTTTTTTTTAAATTATTAACAATGGACAAATATTTAGTGAAAGAAAATCAGAAGAGGCAATTTGTTAACAAACTTGGAGAAAATGACAAAAACAAAAAAGGACCAACCATCAAAATCAAAAAAGAAAAAAACATGTTGTCAAACATGATTATTTGGCGATGGAATTTTCTTATACTGGTACCCAGGATTGTCTTCAACCTTTATGTGTGGTATATGGTTCAAAATTGTCGAATGAATCAATGGTGCCGAGTAAATTGCAGCATCATTTTTCTACAAAACACGAGAATATATTGTCTAAAAGTATGAAGTATTTTAAAAGACTGCAGTCATCTACTAGGAAAAGGTACAGAATTTTATAGCATGGCAAAAATATCTGATAAAGCACAAGAAGCCAGCTATTTAGTAGCTGGACTGGTGGCTAACAAAAAAAAAAAAAAAAGAAATCTCACTTGATTGCAGAAAGTCTGATTTTACCAGCATGTCAGATAGTAGTGGTATGTGATGCAAGAAAGCAAGTGTATGAGCTTATGCAGCATTGGCCAAAAAAAAAAAAAAAAATTACAAAACATTCCCCTCTAAATGTTTGTCCAGTTCCTCAAATTTATTTAACCTATCAACTTCCAACGTCAGATGGAAGTTGGTCCCAGCAATTAACCACTTGCTGCCTAAAGGCAAATTTCCGCACATCTATCTTTCCTTAATTTGAATTTATGCACCCTACGTTCGTAATCTGAACAAGTGGAAGAATCCCATCAGAATTCAGCGTGCTCAACCCATTCAAAGCCTTATACACCTCAATCAGATCACCTCACAGGTGCCTAGTCTCCAGCTGCTGCAATTGGCAAAACTCCAATACAAAGTACTGCATATGGGTAGAAGTAATCCCAGAGAAACGTACCAACTGTGTGGCACTACACTTAAGGTGGTAGAAAATGAAAAAGACCTGAGAGTAATTGTGCAGTCAGATATGCAGTTTTCTGAGTAATGCAGACAGGCAGCCAGGGCAGGTGATGGGGTTTTTGTCATGATATATAGGAATTTTGCTAGCAGGGAGAAGGGGGTGATTGTCCCTCTGTATAAGCCAATGGTCAGGCTGCGGCTTGAGTACTGCATACAGGTCTGGAGGCCTCATTTTAGGAAGGATGTAGATTTGCTTGAGCGTGTACAGAGAAGGGCAACAAGATTGGTGAGGGGAATGAAGGGATCCTCTTAGCAAGAGAGGCTTAAGTTCTGCAAATTGCAGTGGCTGGAGACTAGGCACCTGCGCAGTGATCTGATTGAGGTGTATAAGGCCTTGAATGGGTTGAGCACACTGAATTCTGTCGGGATCCTTCCACTTGTTCAGATTACGAACCTAAGGAGGCATAAATCAAATTAAGAAAACACAGATGTAGAATAGATGTGCGGAAATCTGCCTTTAGCCAGCAGGTGGTTAATTGCTGGAACAAACTTCCCTCTGTCGTTGTGGAAATTGATAGGTTAAATAAATTTAAGGAGGAACTGGACAGGCATTTGGAGGGAATGATGTGATTTTTTTTTTGACTGATGCTGCATAAGTTCATACAATTACTTTCTTGCATCACATGCCACTACTACTACTATATCAAAATTATTTTTTGCATCCAGTTCCTTTGTAACCACATCATTATATCCAATCAAATTTGTCAGACAAGACTTTCCCTTAACAAACGCATACTGTGTTTCAATTATTACTGCAGTCTTGTCTAGATGATCCTGCAATGCATTTTTAACCAGTGACTCCATTATTTTACCTGGAACTTTTGTTCCGGGTAAAATAATGGAGAACTAACTGGTCTGTAATTACTCGTGTCACCCTTTGTCCCCCTTTGTGAATTGGGGACACATTTGCACATCTCCAGTCCATGGACTCTCATAATTATGGCTAAGAGTTTCCTACTTCCTTTGCTGCCTCCTTTAATATAACTGGATAGATCCCATCCACCCCAAGTGCCTTTCTTATGTTTAACTTCAACAATTTCTGCTCCATTGTGTTCTCAGTTATTACAAAATCATTAAGCACCCTGTTACAATTTGATAACCTTGTGGCATTTTCAAACCTTAATAACTCCTCATGTGTGAATGTAAATGCAAAATACTCATTCAGTTTGTTTGCTATCTGAGCAGGATCATCAAAAGTAGAACCATCGATATCAAGTGGACCAATCAGATTCACCCCCCTCCCTTTTAGAGTTTATAAAAGTAAAGAAATCCTTGCTGTTTTCCTTAGTATTCTTTGCCAAAGATTTCTTGTAATCTGTCTTCAGGCGCTGTGTGGGAAGTAGCAGCAGTGCGTAGCACACGCTTCTTGATTAGACCGGGGTTCAAACCCGTCACCACCAAATACGGAGGATGCGGAAAGATCAGGGAATGACCAACGCATATCCCGGACCCGGAGCAATATGGCCTTAGTTGCTGATGCTCCTAAAAACCAAATAACAAAAAAAAAAAAAAAAAAAACAATCTGCCTTCGCCTGCCTAACCTACTTTTTGACTTGATCACAGACTAGCTTATATATATATATCTTATATTACTTATATATATATATCTATATATATATATATATATATATATATGATCACAGACTAGCTTATATATATATCATAGGCTTCTGTGTCGCCTGATAATTTATATGCATCCTACACATTTTTCTTCTCTGCCACGAGTCTCATTATTTCATTTGACAACCATTTAGGCCTAAACCTTGAACAATATTTCTTAATAGGTATGAAACGTTTAGTAGCTTCCACTATTAATTCCTTGAATGCTTCCCACTTAGAATTTGCTGTTGGTAACATCATCAGTTGGTCCCACTGTACAGAATTTAAAAAATGTCTGAGATCTCTGTAGTCACCTTTACAGAAGCAAAAACCCCTTCCTTTACCCCTGATGGTAATTATATCTTTAAGTAAATCCCACATCAGTACTTCCCACATCTTTATCTGCAAATTCTTAATACACGAATGATCACTACTTTTGGTAATCAGAGTCTCTAATGATAGCTTTATATTTATTTATTTATTTTCTTATTTCATTCTAACTTTTAAGGCCATTATTCAAATATAAATCAGGTGATAATAGTGTTTTTGACGTGCTAAAGCAGCGCCTATATCGCCATCTATATTTTATTTTATTTTTTCTGTCTATATAAGCTGGTTCAGCTTACATTATGTTGGTGGTGTGATTCTGCTTTGGAGTGCTGGTCTGTTCTATAGGTTATTTCTCGCTGCATAAGGACCACTGCTATCCAAATCATCTGCATTTGTGAATCGATCAGGGGATGGAGGGGTGGTAATGTCCTTCGATCGGTTCGCCTTTGCGACGATTTGGTTAGCAATTGAAATGCAGCGATTCCATGACCATTATTGGCCTTGTAGTCCTCCGTCGATATGGCATAATGGTCAGTCTATTATTTTGTTACTTTGTTTTATTTTAGTAATTCGTTTTAGTCCCGTTATGGTGATATTTCATGTCTCTGAACTGGTACCGTACAAGGAGGTGTGCCACTAAATTATTATATAATTGGCTTTATATTCAAAAATAGGAAAAGCTTAAATTTCCAGTACTCACCTTTGATCGATCTTCAATTGTTATGGTTTGAATAATAAGAGATTGACTAACTTTAAGGTGATTTATATGCATTGGTTTATTAAAAAATTAAGGGGATGAATAAGTGGTAATTACAATGGAAAAGGGATTAAAATATGTGCAAAGAGGTAGAAGTGCACTAACTCTGTCCTTGGTTGTCGTGAAGTTGGTTAAAGTTGAAATTCTAAATAGTGAATAAGCCAATAGTCGTAACGGTGGACTTTCGTTAAAATGTCTTCAGTTGGCAAGTTAAGTGAAAGGGAACATGTACTGTATTTAAGAAAAATGTTGTAATGCCGTGATGTACTTTGCCACTTTCGGGAATCTCAAATTGGTAAGATTCCAAACTGGAGAAAGATTGAAGGGGAGTTTCGCATTTAAAATGTTTAGATCGGAGTGGTGACGGAACCATTCTATGACGAGATCTTCATATTGCAAGATTTTGTAATTGTTTTTTAATTTTAATATGGTGATAGCTGAATAAACTAGGGGGGGGGGGGTATGGTTGTTGGAGCATACGTGTAAAGTAAGTTCAGTGCTGGATTGTCCCTTTCTGAAGCTATTGTAGTGATAATAAGCTCTTGTATTAGATGACTGGGTTGAACTGAATTTGGTTGTAGTACTGCCAATGTAACAGGCGTTACAATTTTGTTGACATTTAATTAAGTATATAATATTATTCATTTCGCTTGTTGGATATTTATGTGTTTCTTTATTTTATTGAAGAGTGATCCAAGTTTATTGTAGGTAGAAAAAATTAAGTGTAATGTCCGTGCCTGCAAATATTCGCCGAAATTGTTCAGCAAGATTACTATTGTAAGGGAGAACGAGAGATGTTTTGTTATTTGTAATGCATTTTATAGGGTTATTAATATTATTTTTTACGATGGAAATAGTGTGTTGAATTAAGTGTTGTGGGTAGTTTCTGGCTATGAATTTTTTTGTGAGGTATTGTAACTCGTTGGACAGGTCGTCTTGTGAGGTACTGTATTTAACGGCATTGTGGATTTGGTTATAGAGAACAGACTTTTTTACGTTAAGAGGGTGATGTGATGTAAAGTGTAGGAATTTCCCTGTATGCGTATGTTTACTAAAAATCTTAGTTCCTAGTTTAGTACCTGTTTTATATATGGTGAGATTGAGGAAGTTAATTTGTTTATTAGTTTCTATTTCGAGTGTGTATTTTAGTCTGTCGTGAATTGAATTAAATTTTGTGAAAAGGTTATCAATTATAGTTTTATTTCCTATTATGAGTATATCATCGGCATATCGCATGTATAGCTTTATCTTGGAAGGATAAGGTTGTAGGATCTGATTTTCAACTGTGGCTAGGTAAATTTCAGATGGGGGGGCGGAAATGAGTAAGCCCATTGGTAAACCGAATGTTTGTTGAAAGATCTGATTATGAAATCTAAAATGTCTGTAATAGTAAAGTAAAGAGTAAATAATAGTAAATGTCATGTAATAGTAAAGAGGTGAGTTCTAAAATATTGTTTATAGAAAGGGAGGTATGGTTGATAAGAGTATTGTCGGTGGTTAAGTATTCACGTAGGGCTTCTAAGGTGAAAGGTATATGTACATTGGTGTATAGTGATACAACATCGAAGGATGCTAAAATGTCATCGTCAGTGATTATGGTAGTATCAATTTTCTCAAAAGCTTGGTTGGTGTTACTGATTTTAAATTTAGAAAACCTGGTAAGGGAGGGGGATATGATTTTAACTAGAAAGGAAGATAAGTTTGCAAAGGCGGATTTACTGAAAGAAGTTATCAGTCTTAGAGGGTGGCCTGGTTTATGTAGTTTGGTGATTCCAAACATATGGGGGAGAATATTATTTCGTATGCCAATCTGCTGTAAGGTATGTAGAATAATTTCTTTGTTAGCCCTAAGTTTTCTTAGGATATTTTTCAAGCTTATTTTTTTAGTTTAGATATATAAGAATTATTGATTATATAAGTGTCTTGATCTGCAAGGATTTGTTCCATTTTTTCTATGTAAGTAGCTTTATCTAAAATTACTATTGTATCTCCTTTGTCTGCTTTCTGGATAATAATGTCAGAGGTATTACTTAATTTATGTATAACGTTGAGCAGATTTGTTTGGTTATATTGGATTGAAGGGGGAGTTTTGAATTAATTACGGAGTTAGTTTGAGGTAAAATACGCCATTTGTCTGGATGATGTTCAAGTTTTGTTTGAATTTTTATAATGCATTCTTTTATGGGATATTGCTGGCTTTTTATAGCAAAATTGAAACCATGTTCTAATCATGCAAAAATTGAAACCTGCGAGTTCAGTTTTATTGGACTAAATTTTTGAATTTAGTCCAATAAAACAGTACTTTAAGACATACTATAACTTCTAAATTGGCTTTATATTTTAAATTTGAAATGGATTTATTATTAATTGGGTTTAAATGAACTTCTAAATTATTTGGAGACTTTTGGCTACAGTCTCAGTCTTGTCATCTTTACTTTTCCACTCCCTGTTGATTAAATTTTTATGTTAATTTTTCACTCTACAGTTTTGCCATGCTACTGGCATATGTATTAATTTGATTTTTATATTAATTATTGATTATTTATATATATATATATATATATATATATAATATTTTTAACCAGTCATTTTTAGGTTTTTTTCAATGTGATAGATAAACTTGCCTGTTAATGTGGCATTAATGCTATTGCCGGTTTAACAATTATACATTATACGCTGATTGTATTGTGCATAAATTTTATTTGATTTATGGTTTTTATTTAGAGCGGGAGGCATTTCAGTCATTAAGGCCTGACTGTCTGCCTATCAATTGGTGTGCTAGCAGTGGTCAGTTAGCCTATTAATAAGCTAACCGACTATATATATATAATATTGTAAGTAGAACGCGTAGATTAGATTTAATTGGTTTAAGTCTAATGAAAATACGGTATACACTGGGAGCAATATATGGAATAAAAAAGAGGAAGAAATGGACTGGAGATTAATCGCTTTTTCACTTCTTATTTTAACCTCCAGTCCATTTATTCTATTTTAGTCGCTTTTTCACTTCTTATTTTAACTCCAGTCCATTTCTTCCTCTTTTTCATTCCATATATCACTCCCAGTGTATACCGTATTTTCATTAGACTTAAACCAATTAAATCTAATCTACGCGTTCTACTTACAATATTATATACACGATGATTCACTACTAGTGCGACAAACTTGCAGGAGGTGTAGGGGGCACAAAGGCGAATCGGAATCACATAGCACTGCAGGGTCCGAAATGCCTTCGTCATGCGGTAGAGGACGTTGAACGGGAGGTCGCGTGAACAGCGATCCCGCTGGAAGTCAGCATTTGCGAACCGGTTTCCAAGGCAGTAAGATGGACGAGTATTCAAACGTTGAACTGGCCGACATGCACCTCGCACATGGAGCTGCGGACTGTAATGGGCACGCCGCTCTGCGCTTGTACCAGGAACATTTCCCGCACAGGTGTGCTCCTCATTATACGATTTTCGCACGTGTGCAGAGAAGGTTATGTGAGACTGGTTGTTTCACGAGTGGTACCATGAATCGAGAGCGAACGACGAGACAATGAGGAGAATGTCCTATGTCTTGCAGAAGGCAATCCGAGTACGAGTACTCAAGCGATAGGCCAACGATTGGGTATTTCCCAATGCACTGTATGGAGGATACTGTCAATAAACCAAATGAGTTCACACCATCTGCAATGCGTCCAATCATTGGAGCCTGCGGATTATCCACTCCGGAGGACTTTTGCTACTTGGTTTCTTCAACAGAAATGGTTTGCAAATGCTGACTTCCAGCGAGATCGCTGTTCATGCGACCTCCCGTTCAATGTCCTCTACCGCATGACGAAGGCATTTTGGACCCTGCAATGCTATGTGATTCTGATTTGTCTTTGTGTCCCCTACACCTCCTGTAAGTTTGTCGCAATGGTAGTGAATCACCCTGTATATACACATTATGGCCATAGGGTACGTTTTGCTAATGCAATGTCCCTGGTCCATAAGCTATATTACTTAGCTTCTTAGTACCATTATTCGTTACTATATGTATATATATATAAAATATAGAAAATTAATAAATAACTTATGTAAAGTTAACCAAACAAGAACTAATTAATGCCATCTATACATATCTAGATAGAACATTACATCAGTCTTATTATATATATATTTTTTGTATAGTTTAAGTACAATTAGTAAAATAGGTAAGATATATTTCATATAGGATAAGCTGGTAGCTACTTAACCCTATAATAGCCATAACTGGTCCACGAGGCCAAACCTAGTAAAGGATGATCATTAGTCAAAGTAAAAGTAAAAATAAAACAATTAATAAACATAATAATAATATATATCAAGTCTATTATATGTAATAGGACACATTGAAAGGGACTTTATCGAGGGCTAACCCTTTCAATATGTCCCCTACAATTAACCCGGCTATCAGTTAGCCGGGTTAATTGTAGGGGACATATTGAAAGGGTTAGCCCTCGATAAAGTCCCTTTCAATGTGTCCTATTACATATAATAGACTTGATATATATTATTATTATGTTTATTAATTGTTTTATTTTTACTTTTACTTTGACTAATGATCATCCTTTACTAGGTTTGGCCTCGTGGACCAGTTATGGCTATTATAGGGTTAAGTAGCTACCAGCTTATCCTATATGAAATATATCTTACCTATTTTACTAATTGTACTTAAACTATACAAAAAAAAAAAAAATATATATATATATATATATGTGTTTGTATATATAATATATATGAATATAATAGTGATTGTGTGCCGCAAAATTTTAGTGTCTTGAAAACTGTGCTGCAACAACGAAAAGGTTGAGAAACACTACTGAGTTAAACAAAAGGAAAGAGTCAATGCTGTTTCATACCATGATAAGGAAGAGCTAAAAACATTATGAAAGTTGACTGTGCCAAAATTCTACAATGGTGATTGTTACATTTGTAATGTGAATGTAATTGGGTTCTCAGTAAAGAATAAATATTAATATCACGGAGTAGCAGAGATTACACTGCTACCATGATATCAATGGAGCTTTTAAAGAATTGTCACAAGTACGCATTAAATGTGAATGGTGTCTCTTCATTGACTCCTGAGAGCAAATCTCCGAAAGCCGTTCTTTCCCTTCAAGCCATAGATCCCCATTGCCCACTGTGTTTATCTAAAGGAGACATACTATAACATGACGACACTCAAAGCAATTCCATACGGCATGCACCCATGTAAATAAATATATGTTAGTACACTACTGTTAGATGTATGTTAACTGGCAAAGGAGGAGGATTCACAAAATAGTGTTGTCTTCTATGCCTATGGGACAGCTGTTCTCCCAAAGACCATTTACATATGTGACTAGCTTCAAAGAAGCATACATGAGCCAGAAACAAGCAGTGTTACGTATATTCCATTAGTGGATCCAATGAAGATTTTTCCTTCCATCGCTCCACATTAAATTTGGCCAAATGAAGAGTTTTGTGAAAGTTATGGATAAAATGCATTCAAATAGATTTCATTACCACAACATTCCAGACAAACCGTAACAAAGGAAATAATCCACACAACATTTTAAATTGTACATATTTTTTTACAATATTGTAGCATGTCATTTTAACTACATGTTAAAACATGCACGCACGCAAGCACGCACACATGTGCACACACACACAATATTTATTTGTATGACACAACCACTTTAGGTATCTTATAGCATAGCACAGTATAGTATTTTAAATATATCTGTAACACCTATTTTTCTGAATGTGTATAAATAAAATATTTCACTTATATCATAGCTAACATACATCTTATTTATATCATATAAAATCTTACTGTTACAAAGTGTCTCCAATTAACTTTGTTGTAGCAATGGTTAGGTTGCCTAAAGAATTCCTGAAGAGACCAAAATTTCCGATACAAATTGTAATCCATTGTGATAGGGCTAAAAAAAAAAAAAAATTTTTTTTCAATGAATGTTATATAATAAATATTTATGTAAGCAATATTTGTTTTAAATACAGTAAACCCTTGATTTAATGGACTAATATGGGAGAAGGGGTGTCCACTAATGCCGAAAGTCCATTAAATCAAATGTAACTTGGGGAGGCATTTTTATTGTTCTTAATGTAAAAAAAAAAAAAAAAAAGCTTTAATACAATATAGAGCACTATACAATATAAAATTATTAAATTATAATAAAGAATATGCTATTGCAAATATAAAATGTTGCAATTTGGCCTTTGATTTACGAATATCAGAAACTGTGTTTTTTTTTTATGCTGTAAATGTCACAAACACGTGCTACTGAGATGCCTTGTTCTAATTTCTGTGCCACATTTAAGTTCACTTTCTTTTCTTTTAACTTTCTTTTAACTCCTCTATCACTTGATGCCATTTTAAATTGTAAGGATTGCAAAATTATTTAATAAACAAAGTCACAATTCAGAAATCACAGAAACACTCTTTATACAACCTGACCGCACAATAGCTTGAGGCAGACTGAGACCGAAACAAAGCGAGTCAGTAGATCTGCAATTTAGTGTCCCGAGTCGCATTCGGCTTGCAAGTCACCACCTGCTCATATCCGTTATCTGTAATCTTGGAAAATAGCTATTTGAACATGTTTTCAGAAAGAATAAAAAAACAACTTCCTGAATTTGATTATAAAAATAAAAGTAAGTAATTATCAAAACAATAATGTAAATAGGTAATTATTATTAATTTTTAATTAATAATAACACTGAAGTTTTGTACAGCCTAAAAAAAAATAATATGGTCGAGATAATAATACATTACTGTGTTGTTATTTGTCTGGTCCATTAAATCCGAAATCTGTTATATCGGGGTCCGTTAAATCGAGGGTTTACTGTACTTCCTTACCGGTACTAACTTCATTTATTCTGTAATACATTTTTAATATTATTTAAGTATAATTCTTTAGATCAGGGATGCGAAATTTCTAATTTAGTCATCCAGGCAACCAGTTGCCTGGATGACTAAACAATTTACACAGGTGCCTAAATATAAACTGCATCTGGAAACACTAAGGAATTATTATTATTATTATTTTTTTTTTTTTTTCAACACTAGAGTGAGATATACTGGAAAATAACACACATATTTTAATAATGAAATACACATTTAAATTGTAGTTTAGTAAATTCATTGTGCATATAAAATTAGTTTAAAAACTGCACTTCTATTAGCATTAGAAATGGAACATTTCAAATACCAATTAAGGGACAACTCCATCAACATTTGAATTCACCCTAAATTAAATGACACTGGTATTGAGGCTGTTTGAGATCTTAGCTTGATCAAAGTTATTGATGCAATAAGATCCCAGTCAACAGTAATACAGAAATTATATTTCTCCTTGCCTTGTTAAAATTAAAGAAGAATTTTTATTTTCCTCAGCCAAATCCAGATCACTCTTAACATTTCTCTTTATCCCTATCTTTATTCTTTATCCCAATCATTCTTAAGAGTATTAATCTTGACTTTCCCCCTCTTACTTTGTCCTAACCCCAGAGGCTCACATCTGGTGAGTATGGGCTTGGCAAACCCAGGGTCCTGAGCTGGATATCATCATCCTTCTCTTTCTTGGTGATTCCTCTCTTTCTCAGGGTAACACGGGAAATTTTTTAGCTGGTGCAGCATAAGCCTCAGGCTTCCTTGCATCATATGGCTATTAATAATAATAATAAATCGGGAGATCTACTGCACGATGAACACAATGATCCAACTGAACTTTCTTCCTCACCATAGCATTTCCACCTTTGATGACATGTTTTGATGGTGTAAAAATTCTTCAGTTAAAATTAAAGATAGGGAATGACACTGAAGCGAGTATCTTGTTGTCGTGTTCAAAATAAATTAGAAACAAAAACATGAATTTTAATTCTGATGTCCAAAAACATGACTTCTTTTGGGGGAGAGAAACTGCCTCTTGCAGAAGGTGATTTCGGAGGAGGTAACGTCCATGCTATTGCTAAAGAGAAATATGACTGCTGGAAAACACTGGTGAAAACAGCAGGAAATGGTTTATAAAATTTGTACTGGCAAATTCAGAGCAGCTGCTGATGTTATTCTACTGGCAAAGCACTCCACTGAGATGTGTAATTCAGAAGATTCCATGAATACAATCTTAGATCATCTTATAGGTAATAATGTGACTGATAACCCATGTGTTAATCTAGAACAGGAGTGGCCAACTTAATTTGTGATGCGATCTACTTTTTTCCTTCAAAATGTGCTGCAATCTACCATCTCAAAAATTTCATTGCACAAGGTGCACAAATTGAGGGATGACTGTATATTTTAAAATTCATCATGATCAACCAAAATTAGATCCGCGATCAACTCGTTGGCCACCCCTGATCTAGAACATCATATGCATGCTTTGAATGAGTCTTATGGTAATGACAATAAAGAATTACCCTTTACCCATGATGAACTTCTCACCTTTGTTAAATCTGTTAAAAATAACCAATGTCCAGGTATGGACCTACTGAAGGGAGAGGTAATCAAAAAGTTCTCTAATCTTTATTCAAACGAATTGTTACAAATTTTTAATTTGTCTAATAGATGGTGTATTTCCGTTTCCCTGGAAAGATGCACTGTTCAAGATTATCTTAAAATCTCCAAACTAAGCCAACGAGTTCACTTGCTTCATATAGACCTATTGCATTTCTTCCTGGTCTCGGTAAAGCTTATGAGAAGCTTTTAGTTATGCAGATTACTATCTACCAAAGAAGTAATATTGGCCTTACTAACAAACAATATGGTTTCACTCCTGTACTGAGGATGCAATGCACTCTTTAGCTTGTAATGTTTGGGAATCGAATTATAAATATACCTTGGTAATTTTTGTAGACTTTGATTCCATTAGTTGGGACAGTGTATTGATGATGTTGTGCATGGCTAAATGTTCTTTTAATATTTTCTCCATAATTAAAGATTACCTTAGGGATTGCAAAGTTAACAGTTAAGTTGAATTTTGGATCAATTATGCGTTGTGTGACTATCTGCAGGGATCTGTCTTTGGCCCTTTAATGTGGAACTTGGGTTTGGAAGATTGGCTCGAGAGCAAATTTGACCACTCGCACACAATATCTTATGCAGATGATATGGTAATACTTGTGCATGGAAATTCCGGAAAGGAGCTTGAAATCAGAAATGACTGCATATTGAAAGAATTATGCAAATGGCGCAATTACATGGGTTGACAATTTCAATGTCCAAAACTAAAATCATGATGTTGAAGGGTAAATTAGCTATTAATAGACCTCACTCTTGTAAGGTTCAGTGATATTTCCTTACAGCAGGTGCTAATGATTAAATAATTGGGAATATGTATTACTAGTAGCTTGAACTTCATCTCGTAATATTAACTATAAGCTTGCTTTCTTGCATCATTTGCCACTGCTAATGCTAATGAAAATATCAGAGAAAGTGAAGAAATTTATTGCAATGATCTCAAGAATAATGCAGGTGGAATGGGGGATAAGGGGAAAGCACTCCATTTGATTTATGATTGTATTTTTCTGCTGATTGTTATGTATGATGCATCAGTCTGGGTTGGCCATGCAATCAAGGCAAGTGATACCAGAAAGCTTTACTCTATACATCGAGTTATGTTACTCAAAATGGTTATGGCCTGCAAAACGGTTTCCACAGAAGCTTTTGCAAGTGTTAGCTGGCAAGATGCCACTTTTTTTTTGGTAGTTGTTGGCGCTTCTGTGGCCATAATGCACCTCCCAAGGTTTTTGCAGTACTTTGATCCAAGCCCGAGGCGGGATTCGAACCCGCGACCTTTAGGTTGCCAGGCAGGCACTTTACCCACCCGGCTAGCCCGGTCGGCAAGATGCCACTTGATTTACAGTTAGTATTTAGAGGCCTATCCTTTTATTTGAGAAGAGGTATAAAATCTGAGTTGGTGGGCATCGATATTAACACTTCATATGACTTAAGAAATGAAATGAAGAGGATTAGGGAGCTCCTTTTACAAAAATGGCAATGCAAATGGAATTGTTCAGAAAAAGGTAGAATACATTCAAATTTTTCCCTCAAGTTAATGGTGTAAATTATACTAAACTGATCTGGTTAGTACCTAATCTACATTGTACATTATTATTAACAGGTCACAGATCATTTTCTGCTAAACTGAACTGTAGGAAGACGCAACTGTACGTGTGGTGATCTAGAAACATGGAAACACGTTGCTTTTAACTGTCTGGAATATGCTGATTTACATTTGGATTTACTAAATAATGTTGATAATGTAACTCATCTGGTAGATGGGATTGAGCCATTACTTATTATAACAAGGGAAAATTTTATTGCCTTTCAAAATTTTGCAAATTCAGTTTTTGTGAGAAGGAATATTCTTTTGCAATTAGAAGGGCTAAGATTGAATAATGGATGAATTTGTGGACTGTAGCCTTTTATTTACATGGAATAGTATTTTAGTATGCTATTAAAATAGCATACTATAATACTGAATAGTATCATGTAAAAAATTTTGGACTAAAAACTCATCAGGGATTCAAGATTATCCCAGAAATTTGTCAAGTGCTATCAATAATAACCCAATAATTTATATCTAACCTTCATATCTGATTGTATCAAAACAATCAAGGGTGAAGGTAAAGAAAGCCTGCACAAGAAGCATGCAAGAGTTCGATGAAATTTACCGGTAAAAGTACTTTGCCATAATGGCATTTGTATGGTTACTCGCTCAGTAACTTTGCCATAATGGCATTTCAAGGGTAGAAATTGAATCCCATGGGATATTGAAACCCTCCCGAAGTGGAGGGGGTAACCTGACGGTGGGTGTTATCGGTCAAGGGTAGAAATTGAATCCCATGGGATATTGAAACCCTCCCGAAGTGGAGGGGGTAGCCTGACCTTTTTTCTTTAGAATCACTGGTGGACTAGTGGATAAACTGATTATTAAGAAAGGGGAAAAAAAAAAAAAAAAGAAAAGAAAGGGGCAAAGGAAGGCCACACGAAAAGCACAGGAAACTTCGAAAAAGTTTACGGGTGAAACTACGTTACGAACATTTTTTATGACGCCAGAACTTCCAATATGACTCCGTTAATGATTCTAAAGAAAAAAGGTCAGATTACCCCCCCCCCCAATTCAGGAGGGTTTCAAGCTCCCGTGGGATTCAACTCCTACCTCCAGACCAATAAAACCCACCGCCTGTTTACCGATGAGCAACAATACAAATGCCATTACAGCAAAGTACTTTTACCGGTAAATTTAATCGAACTTTTGCATGCTTCTCGTGCAAGCTTTCTTTACCTTAGCCCAATCAAGTCTCTTTCCTTGTTTACATCTTTCAGCTCTAATCTACCTAATTAATAAATTATTATTAGGTTATTATTTCCCAAAAGGAGAACCTTACATTTGCCAACATTAAAGCTTTCAATGACCCTTAATGGTTAACGGTCTGGCTCAACTTCTTCAGAATGAAGAAGCCTAACTACTTTATTCAAAAGATGAGAAACAAGAGGTCAACCAGAGAACATTGAAAAGTCTTGATTATAACTCTGGCTCACTCTGAAGAATGATCATTTATAACAACCTTCTGCATTCTGTACTTCAGAATGCAGAAGGTTTCCTAAATCCACCTCAGGATCTTGCCCACGACCTCAAAAAACTCCAGCCTTTGCTAAAGTCCAAGTATAAAATGTTAAAACCATTTCTCACATCCAACCATTGTCCGACCACATCACAGCAGCCTATCAGGTTCATCAAACACAATCTTCCCTTTACAAAACCATGCTATGACCCATTTAGGCTGTTATACTTCTGAAGATCTTGTAATGCATCACTTACTATAGACTCTACAATCCTTCCTTGACACTGAAGGTAAATTAGTTTATAGTTACTTATCTGATCCTTAGTCCTCCCCATCCCTCTGTGTGCTAGGAGACATCTATCCAGTCCAAAGGGATTACCCCTGAATCTACTAATGACCTCACAATTAGCCTTAAAGGTTAATATAAGATATATATCACATATCTTATGGCACTCTTGATCCCTGAGGCTTGTCACAGACATTTTTCCAAATATGATAGCTAGGGCTTGCTACTATAAATCTATAAATGCTCATGAAAATCTATAAATGTCCACTAGTGGACCAAATTAAGGAAAGTCTAGTCATTCTGCAACAACCAAATCCTCTACTGCACCTTCATGATGGTGGAATTGTTAGTAACCCTGAGTATACCTGCCATGCACACCTTCTGAAACACTGCACCTATGCTGGAGGTGGTTACACAAGTGTGAATCAATATAAGCAGGAGTCAAATGGCAGTGGTGTCCACATCACACAGAAGAATACTGATATTTTGTGTCACCAGGCAAATACGAGGTAGTAGATGATTTCTCATCACACCACTTTTTTTTATTGGAGGGCTTGAAATTGCAAAACCTGTTTAGTCTCCAGAACAAAAATTTGGCAATCTCACCTCTTCCATCATGCAGTAAGACTAACGTCGTTTGAGGTTACGATGGGTATCATGACAAGACCCAACATTCTTTACATTTCAAGGACACAGCTCTAAAATGTTTTTCACAAGTCAACCACCAGATAGTCCACTGGACCAAACCGGCTGGTATCTCCCAAGGAGACTTCCACATTAGCTAGTGCAGCATTTCCTAAACTTTTTTAGTCACGGAACACTTTTCATCTCACAATATATTTACGGAACACTTAGGAAACAAAAGTTTACCGTGAGCCAAATAACTGTTTATATTTTATTACATATGATGCACTGTGCATCTTCAGGAGCATCTTCATTTCCAACACATGTAAAGCCGAAATTCAAATAACTGCCATCATACTTTCATTTTGATCTTTTTTTTAGTTGGTTCCTGTTTTTTTTCACTACAGAATTTTGGAAACAAAAGGCTGCGATTGTTCATTTGAAGTCTGACAATATTGTGTTCATTTTCATCGACCACAGTTGCAATACTAGAAGTACTTTGCTTCTCATGTTAAAGTTCCTTTTTTTTCAACCACAAATCCGTCGTCACATATTTTAATAATAATATTTTGAAATACTCATAATTATCAAAAAAAATTTATACAAGGAAGTAAGTTTAGTTATGATATTGGTTCACTTCCCCTTCTCCTTCAACCTGGGCACTCTAGGCTAAATTGCATACAAATGTCATATTAGACCTCTACATTGCTACTTTTTCCATAGATGTCATTATCTCTACGCATCTTTATGCAAAAGCCCACCAAAATAAAGTGCTCCGTGGTCTATTTGATTATTAGTCTATGCCAGTATATTAATAATCGAAAAAAAATAATAATAATAAAAATAATGTTAAAAATTATAATGATACAAAAGTGGTGTACACCACAAGTGTGCAAAATCTATTTATTTTATTTTATTTCTTTAATTATTAATTATGATTTTTCATGGAACACTTGTTCACATCTCATGGAACACAGTTTGGGAAACACTGAGCTAGTGTACAATATTGTTTCCTCTACTCTGCCAGGTATTGACTAGAGTGAGTTTGGGCAGTATATGTGGGATGCAATGTTGAGGCTAGCTAATCAATTAGTTGGATATATTCTTGCCGTATGTAGACTGTATCCAAAAAAATTTCATACTTCTCCCCCACCGCTTTTTACTTATCTACTGAATACATCATGAATAGTAAACTTAAGAAGAAACTTAAGTGAGAGAAAAAACTTAACTGAGAAAAAATCTGAGCCTCCCAAAAATTTCCTTATTCATTTCACTTTCACAAATATACATAAACCACATTTCCAATACTAATTATGTCCATTTCCACCAACAATCTGCCAAGTGTCACTTACTATTTTTCTAGCCTCAATTATCAGTTGCTTTAAATCAGCGTTTCCCAAATGGGGTCCACAGAAGCTTTGAGGGGGTCCACAAGAAAAAAATTGTATTTCGGGGGTCCATAATATGAGCTAAGGGGTTCATGATAAAATATTATAAATAAAATAATTTGTTAAATAAAAATAATAATAATAAAATAAACTAATGTCACATAAAAGTCCAGAAATTTGGAGTAAGAAGATACTCGTATTTTCTGGAACCTTCTTTAGTTGACGCAAAAAAAAATTTCTTTCCATAGAAAATTCTCGAAGAAGAAAACATTATTTAAGCACCAACTAATCTAGAAAGAGTCAGTCAGTCATTTCATTCTATAGTGAGTAATCGGCATCGTCGTGGTGAAATCTATTGTTTGTGTTATTGAACATTATTGTTCTAGTGAACTATATTTCCATTAGTACCTACAAGCATTTCCAACATTAAATATTTGAGGTTAATAATATTATTATTGTTTTCAGATTACCCATGGCTCATGCAAAGAAGAAAACAAGACAATATTTGACAGAATGCCTGTCATATGGTTTTACTGAATCACCAGAGAATATCACAAAACCAATGTGTCTTATATGTATGACTGTGCTGTCTAATGATAGCATGAAGCCAAGTAAGCTTTGTCACCATTTGGATGCAAGGCATAGCGAAAATAAAAATAAATCAGTGGAGTATTTCCGAAAACTATAAGACAATTTTCAAGGAAGAAACAAACTGGATCAGATTTTTAGTAAACAAGCAAGCAATAAAGATAGAGGTTTATTATCATCATATGAAATCAGCAAAATAATAGCAAAATCTGGAAAGCCACATGGCATTTGTGAAACTGTCATCTTGCCTTCGATATCAGTTGTAATTTCAACAATGTTAAACAAAAATGCACGTGAAATTACCGATAACCTTCCTTTGAGCAATAACACAATATCCAGACGCATTGATGAAATGTCTGAAGATGTAGAAAATCAGTTATTGCCCAATTACGAGTGAAACAGTTTGCAATGCAACTCGATGAATCAACTTTGATGGGCAATGAAGAACTTTTATTGGCATATGTAAGATATATGGATGATAATCAACTCAGAGAGGAAATGCTTTTTGCAAGATTCCTCAAAACAGCTACTATAGCTACTAAAGGTGAAGCAATATTTAAGGAAGTCCAGTCTTATTTTAGAGAAAAAAATATTCCACT
The DNA here is from genome assembly GCF_048544385.1 of Mastigoproctus giganteus. Taxonomy (NCBI): domain Eukaryota; kingdom Metazoa; phylum Arthropoda; class Arachnida; order Uropygi; family Thelyphonidae; genus Mastigoproctus; species Mastigoproctus giganteus. The sequence goes on from NC_143579.1 coordinate 101,736,737, forward strand.
CAAAAATTTAATGGCTTGTGCTACTGATGGCGCTCCTTCCATGGTTGGTAGGTACAGAGGGTTTATCAGTCATTTAAAAAATGCATTGCCAAAAGTATTTTGCATACATTGCGTGATTTACCGCCAACATCTGGTGGTGAAGAGATTGAGTGGATGTCTTCATGAAGCCTTAACTCTTGTAATAAAAGCTGTCAACCTCATTAAGGTTAATGCTCTTCAAGATTGTCTCTTTCGCAAATTTTGTGATGAAATGAAGGATTTGACCGTCTTGTACTGCATACAGAGGTGCGATGGTTGTCTAAAGGCAATTGTCTTCGTCGTCCTTTGGGACAGTATTGTATCATTTCTAAACGAAGAGGAGATTGGAAAACAGTAGGTTGCCATGAAAACAAACAGACATATTTTACCTCTCACATGTGTTTGAAAAACTGAATTCTCTTAATAAGCTGCAGCAAGGACATAACTGTGATTTAATATCTAGCAAAGAAGCCATTAATGCATTCCTAGGAAAACTTAAATTGTACAGTCTTAATATCTCACACCGTGCGTTTGACCAGTTTCCAAACCTTGCTTCAGTTAGCAATGATTTAAAAGATGATGATTGTGTTGTGTATGTTGATCATTTAAAAAAAATTTATGAAGAAATGCAAGTTCAGTTCAAGGACCTACTATAACTGAACATCCCAGATTGGGTGCTGATTCCATTTGAGGTAAATGTTGCTGATGTTGAAATTGATTTACAAGAGGAACTTGTTGAATTGCGCTCTGATGACAGTCCGAAGTCTATTCAAAAAAGGAAAGCATGATGTATGGAAGAATAGTGACATTGCATGTAAATATTCGCTTTTATGGGAGAAAGCTAAAATGTATGTCATTGTTTTCCTATCATCTTATCTTGTGGAATCTGGCTTTAGTCGTGTAACACAATTGTTAACAAAAAATCGTAATCGCCTTGATATAGTAAAAAAGGTGATCTTCGTCTGACTCTCACAAAATTGGAGCCAGATATTAAAATGCTAATATCAAAACATCAGCCACATGGATCTCATTAGTACAGCCTATTTAATGGGATCCTATTTAATAGCCTTAGGAATAAATTTATATATGTTGTTTGAAATAGTATTTTTTTTTTAATTTTTTTTTTACTAATTCTGTCATTACAAGTAAAAATATGTTTCAGTTTTATCAATTAAAATTTTCAAAATTTGTAATTTACATTATATTGGAATTGTTTAATTATTAGCTTTTACTAACCTACAAATAAATGTTTCATTTAGGAATATTACATATGCGTATATGGGGGTCCATATATGGGGTTAGGACTCAGGGAGTCCACAAGCAAGAAAGGTTGGGAACCCTTACTTTAAATGCTATTCCATTCATTTCAAAGATGGTGGCTGTGCATATGTCTGCTCTGCTCTATTCCTTGACAGATTCCTAACTTGGAATCTTCTCTTTCTGATCACCTTGTCTCTCTCTCATTCTATCAAAACTGATGGTAGAGATATTTCAGGCCAGAGGTGATCAAAATTGCCAAAATTCATCTGTTGCTTCTATCATTTGCCCAACTCCACTAATCACTCACACCTCTGACTTCCTTTCTTTCAAACTGACTTTCTCCAGTCTAACTTTCCTAATAATGAGTTTTTTTCCTTGGTGATTTTAATGTTTATAACCCAACTGGTTAGGATTCCAAAGCTCTTTCAAAATTCAAAAACAAGCTGTCTGAGTACTAATGACCTCAGACAACTTGTTTATTTACTTACCAACATACCAGACAACTTGTGCTCCTGAGTTTGCTCCTGTTTCTGTGTTACCTTTTTACAGTTTCTTATTCTACTGATTCCACTCTGCCTATAAATTTGCTCATATCCAATCAGTTCATAAATCTCCCCATCCAATTACTGTCCTAGTGAACTTATCTTTACACTTTCAAAAGCAACAGAGAAATCCATCAACTATCAACTTTTAAACTATCTCAAAAATTTTCCTCTGCTCAATGATAGCCAATAATAGATACCATCAGTGCCAATCCACTGGCAATAATGACAGCTTATGTTACTCATACTGGACAAATTCAATGGAAAAATTTCATGAAACTCAAGTAGCAACGCCTAACATTTCTAAGGCTTCTGACTGTGTTTAGCATAAACCAGTTCCCATCTGTTGACTGTTGACTATTTTTTGCAAATTGGGTATCTAATTTTCAGCAGAGTCTGCTGACGAGGCTACTAGTGACGGTCGTGTTCCAAACCGTCAAGTGGATTTTTCTTATTTATTGATTTGAAATTATTGTTTTTCTAAAACTTTTGATTTAAATTTAGTAGTATAACATTATTTTGTGATTTTTTGATTAATTTGGTGTATTTATTCTTTACTCGGCCTTGTAAAAGTATCGGTAAGGGTTTCCACGTGTTCGTAACTACCGCTAACGTTATTAACTTTCCCGCCATTGTGATACCGTACTAGATATACCGTAGGTTATATACCGTACTAGATAGCGTTAGTTGAACTTCGTTAGCAGTTAAATTGTACGTTTAAATAAATACATATAACGACTTAGATTACAAACGTAATATAATTAATAACATAACATAATTAATTAATAAATTAATAGAATCATGACTCAGACCAGAGCAGCAAAGCAAAAGGCTCAAGCTAATGGAAGTGCTGTGGCTCAGAGCAGAACTGAGGGGGGCAGTTGTCCTCTGACTCACAGCCTTATAAAATGCACTGTTTGCTTGATGTTTGCAGAGCAATCGGGTACGGGACATGATACTGCCAAGGGGGATGTCCTTGTGTGTGCGCGATGCAAGGAGTGTATTGATATCAGGCAACAACTCGGCGTTCTTTTGGGCCTATATGAGAGCTTGAAGGACAGGGTGGATGCCCTCGAAGAAACTAAATTGAGGGGCCCATCAGGCTCTCAGCTGCCCACATCAACGCCAGAGCTTGCACTTCGGCATCGCGTGACACAGAGACAACCCCCAAGGCAGAATGCGCTGGTCCCGAAGGAACTAGTAGTTGTTGGTGACTCTATTGTCAGGGAAACGGGGAACATGCTTTGTAAAAAAGATAGGTGGAACAGGACCAGGGTATGTCTGCCAGGGGCAAAGGTTGATGACGTTGTAGAGCGAATATCATCTTTTAAGGGCACAAAAGGTGATATAGTTGTACACGTTGGCACTAATAATATTAAGAGTAGGAGACCGGCAGAATTACTTAACAAGTACAGGTCACTGTTGAACAAAAGCCGAGAATTAGGGTTGAACAAAAGCCGAGAATTAGGGTTGAATTTGAAAGTGTCTGCAATTCTGCCCAGACACGATAGGAGGGAGTATATGATGAGAGCCTTGTCGATCAATTCGGCCCTGGAAAGATTGTGCAAGGCTCAAGGGGTAGAATTTTTTTCAGCCTGGACTGTACTTGTTAACAGGAGAGATTGCTTCTACAGGGATGGGATACACTTAAATAGAAAGGGTGCAAGAATATTTGCTGATGCTATCGAGGCAGTGTTAGGTGGGTCGGAAAACTGCTAGCTTGGGGGGAGACAAAGACCAATAGATTGACAGTAGCCACTGGCAGAGGTGAAAGAGATTCTTGCACTGCTTCTATTAGAATGAGCAGAAGCCTGAAAAACAAGATGCATGGTATTGAGGGGCCCATCAGGCTCTCAGCTGCCCACATCAACGCTGCACAATGGCTCCCAGCACAAGTAAACACATGGGTTGTGTTAGGGTAGCTAAGAATAGAAACAGGTGCAGGTATACTTGCGTGTACACCAATGCTAGGAGTTTAGTAAATAAATTTGATGAATTTGAGGTATTGCTCAAAACATCGAAGGCAGATATTGTTGGGATATCAGAGACGTGGTGTCACACAGATATAAGGGATGCGGAACTGCAATTTGGGGAGTACAACGTCTACAGAAAGGATAGACAGGATAGGAAGGGGGGAGGTGTTATGCTATTAGTTAAGAAACACATAAAAACCAAGGAAGTGACGCCAGTCGACATCACTGGACAGTGCAGTGTGGAGTCAGTTTGGTGTGACATAAACATTGGGAGATCAAAATTGAGAGTAGGAGTGTGCTATAGGCCTAATGACTCTGATGAGTATAATAAGGAACTGTACAGGGAAATAGAGTGGGCCAGTAAATCAGAGTGTCTTATAATGGGAGATTTTAATTTCCCAGATATTGACTGGAATTTGGGGGCTGGATACTCACACACTAGCAGGGCTTTTGTGGATTTATTGGATGATTGTTTTCTACATCAGCATGTTCGGGAGGCAACTAGAGGGAGTAATACTCTTGATTTGATTATCAGCAGTGATTCTTCATGCATTAAGAATCTGCAGATAAATGAACCACTAGGTGGCAGTGATCACAGTGTGCTGAAGTGGGATTTACTCAAAGAGGTAACTACCATTAGGGGTAAAGGGAAGGGTTATTGCTTCCGTAAAGGCGACTATGATGCACTGAGACAGTATTTAAATTCTATACAGTGGGACCAACTGATGATGTTACCAACAGCAAATTCAAAATGGGAAGCATTCAAAGAACTTATCTTGGAAGCTACTAGGCTTTACATACCAACTAAGAAATATTGTTCAAGGTTTAGGCCAAAATGGATGTCAGATGAACTAATGAGGCATATGGCAGAGAAGAAAAATGCATGGGATACTTACAAATTAACACATGACACAGAAGCCTATGATAGATACAAGTTGATATGCAACCAAGTTACAAAGGAGGTTAGGCAGGCGAAGGCAGATTACGAGAAATCCTTGGCAAGGGATGCAAAGAAAAACAGCAAAGAGTTCTTTACTTATGTAAACTCTAGAAGGAAAGGGATGAATCAGATTGGTCCACTTGATATTGATGGGTCAAGTGTTGATGATCCTGCTCAGGTGGCTAACAAACTAAATGAATATTTTGCATCGACATTCACACATGAGGAGTTATTCAGCGAGGGGAATGCCAGAGGTATATTCAACTCTAGCAGTAAGTTACAGAATCTTGAAATAACTGGGAGTAAAGTGGAGGAGAAACTGTTGAAGATAAACACAAGAAAGGCACCCAGGGTGGATGGGATCTATCCAGTTATATTAAAGGAGGCAGCAAAGGAAGTAAGCAAACCCTTAGCCATAATTATGAGAGCTTCCTTGGACTCAGGGGAGGTACCCATAGACTGGAAATGTGCAAATGTGACCCCAATTCACAAAGGAGGATCAAAGGCTGACACAAGTAATTATAGACCTGTGAGCTTGACTTCTGTTCCAGGAAAATTAATGGAGGGACTGGTTAAAGACGCACTGCAGGATCATTTAGACAAGACTTCAGTTATAGCTCAGACACAGCATGGTTTTGTTAAGGGGAAGTCTTGCCTGACCAACTTGATTGGATACTATGATGCAGTCACAAAAGAACTGGATGCAGGGAATAACTTTGATATTATATACTTGGATCTTAGAAAGGCTTTTGATACTGTTGCACATGGAAGACTGCTACACAAATTGGAGCAGTGTGACATTGGAGGCAAATTGCTGCTATGGATAAAGGGGTGGTTGAGGGGGAGAAGACAGAGTGGTAATCAATGGACACTGCTCATCGTGGACTGATGTTATTAGTGGAGTCCCTCAGGGCTCAGTGTTGGGTCCATTATTGTTTTCTGTATTTATAAATGATATTGATGATGGTATATCGGGATTAATGTCCAAGTTTGCAGACGATACAAAGGTTGGCAGGGTTGTCAAGGACACTACTGACACTATGCTTCTGCAACAGGATCTGGAAAGGTTGAGCAGATGGGCTGAGAGGTGGCAAATGAAGTTTAACATTGACAAATGTAAAGTACTACACATGGGAAACAGCAACCCCAGAGCAACGTATCAACTCTATGGTACAACACTGACAGTGGTAGAGAATGAAAGGGACTTGGGGGTGGTTGTGCAGGCAGATATGAAGTTCTCTGAGCAGTGCAGACGGGCTGCAAGAGTAGCTCATGGAGTATTGTCAACGATATACAGGAATTTTTCCAGCAGGGATAAGGAGGTGATTATTCCATTGTATAAGGCGATGGTCAGGCCACACCTAGAGTACTGTATACAGGTCTGGAGGCCTCATTTCAAGAAGGATGTAGAGCTGCTGGAACGAGTACAGAGAAGGGCAACAAGATTAGTGAATGGAACAAAGGGGTGCTCTTACGAAGAAAGGCTTAAGTTTTGCAAATTACAGTGTCTGGAGACTAGGCACCAGCGAGGTGATCTGATAGAGGTGTATAAAGCCTTGAATGGTTTAAGCATGCTCAATGCTGATGGGATTCTTCCTCTAGCTCAGAATAATCACCTGAGAGGGCATAAATTCAAATTGAGGAAAGACAGATGTAGGATAGACGTGCGGAAATTTGCCTTTAGTCAGCAGGTGGTTGGTTGGTGGAACAGACTTCCATCCCTTGTGGTGGAGGTTGATAGCCTAAATAAGTTTAAGGCTCAGCTGGACAGGTATTTTGAACGAACAGAGGGGTGAAGTGGAAGTGGTTTTTTTTTTTTTTTTTTTTTTTTTGGCTGATGCTGCATAAGCTTGCTTTCTTGCATCAAATGCCTCTACTAATGCTAATGCTAATTTTCTCTGCAGGTAATGAAAGATGGCTCTTCATCTAACTTCTCCACTAATGCTGGTGTTCCCAAGGTTCAATTCTTTCTTCCATTCTTTTCTTGTATATTAATGATCTTCCTTACACTGACTAGAAATCCTATTAATAAACAGGTTTTCTGATGAGAGCACAATACATTCCAGTTTGAGATACATTCCCAACAGAAAGAGCTTCAACTTATTATGACATTTATATCACTTCTTTTCTGTTTTTGTGAATATCATTGGGGCAATCATTTGTCTAATTAGGCCTCAAGAAGTTGAACTTGCTGGAAAATCATGGTGTTCATTAATTGGACTTGGTTGCTAAAATTTGATTTGAAATGTTTTCTAAACAGTGTAGAGCTGTTAGTAATAACATACCTTTACTGCCACATTGCTTAAATTGAATTCATGCAATTATCACTCATGTAGGACTGTATCAAAATATTTACTAAAATCTAAATAAATGATGTCATAGTTATTCCTTTCATCCAATTCTTTATTGACTACCTCATGGATGCTAATGAGATTAATCTGATGTGATGCGCCTTTAACAAAGCTATGCTTTGATTTCCTTATAATCCCATATCTATCCAGGTGATCTTGCTGTGCTCCACTTGGACCAATGTGAAGTTCCTCAGGGTTCAGTACTCGGCCTCTTACCATTTTCAATACTGATGAAGAAATATCAAGCTTATGGTCTAAGTTTACAGATGACACAAAGGTTGGCAGGGTGGTTAATGACAGGAATCAAGGTGCACTATTGCAACAAGACCTATAAAAATTAGGCAGATGGGCTGAGAAGTGACAATTCATATTTAACATTGATAAATGCAAGGTATTGCATATGGCCAATGATCTCTGAATTCTTGAATAAGATACCATCAGGCCACACTCAAGATGATGAATGAATGAGACTTGGGGTAGCTGTACAGCCCAACTTGAAGTTTTGTGAGCAATGAAGACAGGCTGCTAGGGAAAGCTCGTAGAGTTCTGTCAGTTATACACAGGAATTCCGCCAATAAGGAAAAGGGGTTGTTATCCCACTGCATAAACAATGGCTGCGTCTTGAGTATCATACAGTAGTCTGGAAGATTCATTTTCAGAAATATGATAAATGAATAACTGAGTGCAGAGAGCAACCAGATTAAAGACTTCAGTTCTGCAACTTAGCATTAGTAGAGGCATTTCATGTAAGAAAGCAAGCTTATTGCATAAGCTTGCTTTCAGCCAAAAAAAAAAAATAAAATAAAATAAATAAATAAATAAAAAATAACCACTTCCACTTCACCCCTCTATTCGTTCGAAATACCTGTCCAGCTGAGCCTTAAACTTATTTAGGCTATCAACTTCCACGACAAGGGATGGAAGTCTGTTCCACTAATCAACCACCTGCTGGCTAAAGACAAATTTCTGCACGTCTAACCTACATCTGTCATTCCTCAATTTGAATTTATGCCCTCTCAGGTGATTATTCTGAGCAAGACAAAGAATCCCATCAGCATTGAGCATGCTCAAACCATTCAAGACTTTATACACCTCTATCAGATCACCTCGCTGATGCCTAGTCTCCAGACACTGTAATTTTCAAAATTTAAGCCTTTCTTCATAAGAGCACCCCTTCGTTCCATTCACTAATCTTGTTTCCCTTCTCTGTACTCGTTCCAGCAGCTCTACATCCTTCTTGAAATGAGGCCTCCAGATCTGTATACAGTACTCAAGGTGTGGCCTGACCATTGCCTTATACAAGGGAATAATCACCTCCTTATCCCTGCCAGAAAAATTCCTGTATATCATTGATAAGACACCATGAGCTACTCTTGCAGCCTGTCTGCACTGCTTAGAGAACTTCATATCTGCCTGCACAATTAACCCCAGGTCCTTTTCATTCTCTACCACTACCAGTATAGTACCACAGAGGTGGTACGCTGCTCTGGGGTTGCTGTTTCCCATATGTAGTACTTTACATTTGTCAATGTTAAACTTCATTTGCACCTCTCAGCCCATCTGCTCAACCTTTCCAGATCCTGTTGCAGCAGCATAGTGTCAGTAGTGTCCTTAACAACCCTGCCAAACTTTGTATCGTCTGCAAACTTGGACATTAAGCTTGAGATACCATCATCAATATTATTTATAAATATAGAAAACAATAATGGACCCAACACTGAACCCTGAGGGACTCCACTAATAACATGAGCCCACGATAAGCAGTGTCCATTTATTACCACTCTCTGCCTTCTCCCCCTCAACCACCCCTTTATCCATAGCAGCAATTTGCCTCCAATGCCACACTGCTCCAATTTGTGCAGCAGTCTTCCATGTGCAACAGTATCAAAAGCCTTTCTAAGATCCAAGTATATAATATCAAAGTTATTCCCTGCATCCAGTTCTTTTGTGACTGCATCATAGTATCCAATCAAATTGATCAGGCAAGACTTCCCCTTAACAAAACCATGCTGTGTCTGAACTATAACTCATTAATATAGTGCTTCTTTAACCAGTGCCTCCATTAATTTTCTGGGAACAGAAGTTAAACTCACAGGTCTATAATTACTTGTGTCAGCCTTTGATCCTCCTTTGTGAATTGGGATCACATTTGCACATCTCCAGTCCATGGGTACCTCCCCTGAGTTCAAGGAAGCTCTCATAATTATGGCTAAGGGTTCGCTTACTTCCTTTGCTGCCTCCTTTAATAAACTTGCAACACTTGAAAACTAGATACTTGTAAGGAAACCTGAGTGAAGCATTTAAAGTATCCTTAATCTTTCCGGGACAATGCACATTTGGGGCCATAAACTTAAAAAGGATGCCTGCAGTACAAATATGTGAAAATTTGGTTTCAACCAGAGAGTAACTGATTTTTTTTTTTCCCATTTACATTTATTAGCTACCATTTGTTCCCACTGAAAAGAACTTAAGATGTCAAAAACCATTTTAATCCCCCCATGAAAACAAAAACCCTTCCCTGTTCATTTGAGAATAGTTATTTCTTTAAATAGATTCTCCTTTGATCCACTGTGATCACTGCTTACCAGTGGTGACTTTATTTGAAGATTCCTAATACAGTAGACAAATAATTCTTGAAATTTTGCATCACATCACAATTTTTACACATACAGCCTTTTTTGTGTTTTCCCATAATACACATATGTTGTTGTTGTTTGGTTTTTAGGAGCATTAGCAACTAAGGCCATATTGCTCCGGGATATGCGGTGGTCCTTCCCTGACCTTTCCGCATCCTCCGTATTTGGTGGTGACGGGCTCGAACCCAGGTCTAATCAAGAAGTGTGTGCTACGCACTGCTGCTCCTTCCCACCTAGCTACAGAGGGGCCTCAACTGTTCTTCAGGTTCACCATCATTATTTAGTGGTGATGTAGCAGTTGTTACATGATGTAAAATTTGTCATTAGTATTTCATGGCAAGCTATATCTTTGTCAGATTTAAGCGAATTGGAATTGCTCATCGACATTCCTGCATATCCCCCCCCAAATTTGTTGCGAATTTTGTAACATTTCTGGTACCAGATCTTCGTAGTTTTTCTTCAAATCCTAGGAATCCATTGTTTTCCACTAAAATTTTACACAAAGACCTGTTTACGGTTATGCTTTTTATTAATTTCTATGATGCTGAAACTTCTTAAATCGCTTCCAATACAGTTAAGTTTTATCAAAATATGTTAATAAATCACAATCACCTCCTTCTGCTAACTTGAGAGAGAGAAATTTCTGCAATAAATTGCTTTCATTTGTTGGATGACACTTTGATCCATAGGTTATATTAAAGCTGTCACATGGGGGGGGAAATATTTGACAAAAATATTTCCATCGTCTGATTTCCTCATTAGGATGACTTGGTGCATTGTCTAACAGTAGGACACCTTTCTGTAGCTAGCCCAGTGAGGCCAGATGTTGGTGCACTGAAGGCACTAATTTAGTTTTAAACCAACTGGAAAATATCTCTCTGTCTATCCAGGCTGTCTTATTATTGTAGAAATCAACAAATAAATTTGACATTGAAATACTTGAGAAAGCCCGTGGTTTTTTTGCCATTCCAATTACACAGAGTTTCAAAGAATAAGACCCAGCAGCATTAGCACAGCAAATAACTGTCAATCTTTGCTTTTGCATTTTATGCCCTGGAGCTTTTACCCCGGTTTCATAAGCCAAAGCTTTTGACGGAAGAACATTTCCAGTACAATCCTGTTTCAACGTCATTGTAAATTTTCCCCTGACACAAGTTCAATGGTTTCAATAAATTCTTGAAACTCACTGGTAAATTCTGGCCAGCAATTGCATCACTACTTAGTTTTTCATCTTGAATGGCAATCTGACGAATTCCGTGCCTCTGTTTAGCCGTGTCAACTACCCAGAAAATACGTTAAAATCAACCTACAATTTTAATTCGTCGAAAAAATATTTTGCCCTAGCTGAGCAGGTCTTGTGGTTTAGCCAACAACAAGACCATTATTGCTTTGTTCAGGTCCTTGTGTGTAGACTGTTTCACCGTTTTTCTGATAGTCATCATGCCTTTACCGCTATCAGATATGCCCGCAAAATCTAATATTTTCCCTTTATTTTTTACAATGTCGCTTATGGTTTGGTCACTAAAATTATAATGGTTCATTAAAGATTTAATGGATGCACCATTTTCAAAATTTTGAATCAATTCAAGTTTTTGTTCAATTGAAAGCACAACTCTTTTGCATTTACATATCATTTTCACAATTTCTAAAAAAAAAAAATATTTACTATAAAAAAAATTTACACTCCTGACATAAATAACGAAACAGAATTTGTCTTTTTGTGGCGCGGCGGAACACAACAGTCCACACAGTGCGCTAAAACAAACTAAATATTTGTTCTTTTTTTTTTTTTTTTTTTTTTTTCTGCGAGGTGGGTGTGAAGACAGCAGGCATTGAGGGATAATAAGTACATTCATCTCCCAATCACGACTTATAACGCCGCTTCTTGTCGCTTCTTCTTTTTTTTTTTTTTTTTTTATGTAAACCCCAAACACGAGAGGTATTAGAACCTGTAGTACTTAGTACAGTGCTTGGGCTGGAGGTTGAGAAGACGAAAGAAGATATTTATTGACATTGGACTTGAACTTCTGCAGACTGTAATTTTCAGGAAATACGTATGAAGGAAGGTTGTTCCAGAAAAAAATGAATAAATGAAGAAGATGAAAAGTTGGTTCTGTGAGTTTGAAGTTGGACAGCAAATGGATGTTGGCTGGTGGCGGCACGTATTCGGAATGTTTTGAAAGAGAAAGCGGGAATTATAGAAGCCAATTGAGAAGAACAGTGCCCATGGAAGTATCTGTAGAAAAGGCATGCATCAGAAACAGTACGTCTATAAGACATACTGTTAATTAATGTTAATTAATGATGAATCATTAATTAACCTAACTGCCCTTTTCTCAATGGAATCAAGAAGCCTGAGAGAGGTTTTGGGGGCACCACCCCAGATGTGGAAACAATATTCCATGGCAGGGCAGATTTGCGATTTATACAGAATGACTAGCTGTATAAATCGCAAGGTTGTCTTTGGCCCACTGGAGAATTACCTGAAGATCAGCATTTAAGGAATTCATAGCAGATTTTCTAGAAGTTGAAGATGATTGAGCAGGCAAGGTTTCACAAAATGTAAAGTGGAATGCAATGTGCTATAATCAGCAAAACTATGGATAGAATTTCCAGTCAATGGAAGAAGATCATTAATTTAAAAGAGGAAAAGAGTGGGGGAAAGAATTGAACCTTGGGGGACACCGGCATTAGTGGAGAAGCTAGAAGACAGAGAGCCATCTACCATCACTCTCAGTGAGCGATCAGAGAGAAAACTGGATAACCAATTACTAAAAACAGTTGGCAAACAATAAGATGGAAGCTTGTTTAGAAGACCTTTATGCCAAACACGATCGAAAGCCTTTGAGATGTCAAGAGCAACTACTTGTGTTTCACCGAACCTTTCCATTGAATTAGTCCATTAATGGATAACATAAGCCAGAATATCACCAGTGGATCGACACTGACAGGAATCTTACTTTCATTATTTTAGAAAGAGTAGAAGTAATTGCAATGGGATGATAATTGGATGGGAGGTATTTGTCACTCTTTTTAGGAACTGGCTGGCTGGATATGAGCAAATTTCCAAGCAGAAGGAAAAACACCTTTGGAATAAGAAAGCGAAAAAAGGCAGCAAAGAATAGGAGTAAGTTCAGGAGCCCAGGTTTTGTGAACAAGTGGAGAAATACCATCAGCACATGAGCTTTCTTAGGATCAAGATTGTTCAAAATCCTTTCACATCCTTTTGACGAAAGACCACAGGAGACATTGAATTGAACATACTGGGAATGGTGGGAGGTGGTTTACCAAGATCATTAATATACGAGTTGGAAAAAAAAATAGGATGCTTGCAGGTTGGCTTTATCCTTGGCTGAAGTGACAACAGGACCATCTGGTTTGGACACAGGTGTGAGCAGAGATGGGAAAAAGTTGCGGCCAATAGCTTTGGCAAGAGACCAGAATGCTCGGCTATCACTAGGGCAAGAAGCAAGTTTTCTACTCTTAGCCTATTCAAACTCTACTTTGGACTGATTAATAACTGCTTTACAATTGTTGCGAGCTTTGGTGTAGGCAGAAATGAAACTGAAGAATTAGAAACAAGCCAATTACGATATGCAACATTCTTCTCTTGAACAGCCTTAGCACATTTATGGGAAAACCAAGGTTTAGATAAAGGACGAGATTTTAAAGAGCAGTATGGGATAAAGGATTCCATTCCTGCAAGAATAATTTCACTGACACGATCTGAGCAAACGTTGACATCAGAAGTTTTGAAACAGTAATCCGACCAAGGAAAAGAAGAAAAGAAATCTCGCAGGTCATCTCATTTGGCATTCTTGTAATGCCAAACAACACAAGTTTTGGAATAGCCATGAGATAAAGGCTCCATTGGAGAAGAGACAATCACCAAGTTTTGATCTGAAGTGCCTAAAGGACTTCTCACTTCGACCGTGTACTTAGAAGGGTTGTTTGTGAGAAAAAGATCAAGCTTGTTGGCTGTATGATTAGGATTGTCCAGTATTCTTGTAGGTAAATGAATAATCTGTGATAGGTAATTAGTAACTGCAAAAGCCTCAGCACCTCAACCAGCTGGGTCGGTGTGACTAGAAAACAGAAGCCAGCTGGAGTTGTGAATGTGAGTTTATAGACCTGTGAGTTTAACTTCTGTTCCCGGAAAATTAATGGAGGCACTGGTTAAAGAAGCACTGCAGGATCATCTAGACAAGACTTCAGTTATAGATCGGACACAGCATGGTTTTGTAAAAGGGAAGTCTTGCCTGACCAATTTGATTGGATACTATGATGCAGTCACAAAAGAACTGGATGCAGGGAATAACTTTGATATTATATACTTGGATCTTAGAAAGGCTTTTGATACTGTTGCACATGGAAGACTGCTGCACAAATTGGAGCAGTGTGGCACTGGAGGCAAATTGCTGCTATGGACAAAGGGGTGGTTGAGGGGGAGAAGACAGAGAGTGGTAATCAATGGACACTGCTCATCGTGGACTAATGTTATTAGTGGAGTCCCTCAGGGTTCAGTATTGGGTCCTTTATTGTTTTCTGTATTTATAAATGATATTGATGATGGTATATCAAGCTTAATGTCCAAGTTTGCAGATGATACGAAGGATGGCAGGGTTGTCAAGGACACTACTGACACTATGCTGCTGCAACAGGATCTGGAAAGGTTGAGCAGATGGGCTGAGAGGTGGAAAATGAAGTTTAACATTGACAAATGTAAAGTACTACATATAGGAAACAGCAACCCCAGAGCAACATATCAACTCTGTGGTACTACACTGACAGTGGTAGAGAATGAAAGGGACCTGGGATGGGGTGGTTGTGCAGGCAGATATGAAGTTCTCAAAGCAGTGCAGACGGGCTGCAAGAGTAGCTCATGGTGTATTGTCAATGAGGAATTTTTCTAGCAGGGATAAGCAGGTGATTATTCCCTTGTATAAGGCAATGGTCAGGCCACACCTAGAGTACTGTATACAGGTCTGGAGGCCTCATTTCAAGAAGGATGTAGAGCTGCTGGAATGAGTACAGAGAAGGGCAACAAGATTAGTGAATGGAACAAAGGGGTGCTCTTACGAAGAAAGGCTTAAGTTTTGCAAATTACAGTGTCTGGAGACTAGGCACCAGCGAGGTAATCTGAACAAAGCCTTGAATGGTTTGGCTCAATGCTGATGGGATTCTTCCTTTTGCTCAGAATAATCACCTGATAGGGCATAAATTCAAATTGAGGAAAGACAGATATAGGATAGATGTGCGGAAATTTGCCTTTAGCCAGCAGGTGGTTGGTAGGTGGAACAGATTTCCATCCCTTGTCGTGGAAGTTGATAGCCTAAATAAGTTTAAGGCTCAGCTGGACAGGTATTTCGAACGAACAGAGGGGTGAAGTGGAAGTAGTTATTTTTTATTTATTTATTTTACTTTATTTTTTTTTTGGCTGATGCTGCATAAGCTTGCTTTCTTGCATCAAATGCCTCTATTAATGCTAATGTTAAAATCACCAAGGAAAATTACCTCACTGTTAGGAAAGTTGGACTGGAGAAAGTCAAGTTGCAAAGAGAGGAAGTCAAAGAGCTCCAAGTGATTAGGGGAGTTGGGAGAACGGTAGAGACAATAGATGAATTTGACCCAATGAGGTAGAGAGATTTTAAGCCAGAGAAGATCAAAGAGAGGAGATTCCAAATTGCCAAGTCTCTGACAGGGAATATCAGAACGGACATATGCACAAGTACCACCTTTGAGGCGAAAGGAATCATACATCGAATAATTTGGGCATCTGAGATGAGCAGTAGATGAATCAACCGATAACTGAGACTCTGTCAGAAAAAGAACATGGGGTTTGGCAGACTGCAAGTGGAAATGGACGTCGTTGAGATTAGAATTGGGACCACGTATATTTGTGAAATGAATTAGGAAGTGCTTGGGAGGTTTAGATCTTTTCGCAGATAAGCTTGCTCTATTAGTTTGACAATTCATGGTGTATTCAACAGTAAGAAAAGGAGGGTGGGAAATGCTGTATGAAGTAATGAAATTTTTGGATATGGCGTTACACATGGTAAGAATATGCCCAGATCCTTGACATAACGTGGCTTCGACAATGCTCCCCCACATACACACTACTCGGACTCCCTCCAGTCACTATCTGGCAGAGTAGAGGTAGCAAGATTATACACTAGCTGATCCGGAAGCTTCCTAGAGAGTTACCAATAGGTTCAGTCCAGTGTACTAACTAGCGGCCAGCCTGGGAACACCATTTTAGAGCTGTACCCTCGAAATGTAAGGAATATTGGATCTCGCCACGATGTTCATCATAACCTCAAAAGTCATCAATCATACTGAATGATAGAAGAGATAGGGAAGGGTTAACTGGAACCCAGCTCTAGAGACTAAACCTGGGTTCCACCACTTCAAGCCTCCAATAAGCAAAGTGGTGGTATTGCACCAGTTGATGAGAGTCATCTACCACCTAGTACTGCCTGGTAATATAGAGGGGTGGCATTCCTCCATGTGGTGTGGGCGCTACACCTCAACCCCTGCTTATGTTGGTTCACACCTGGGTGGTCACCCACCATGTACTTGTGCATGGAGGTTATACCCAGGATTACAGTTCCACCATCGTGAAGGTGCAAGCAGAGGGTTTGGCTGTCATCAGACCGTCCGTACTTCGCCGAAATTGGGGCCACTTGACTTGAGTGTCACCCGAATATCAGTTCCATCAGCGTTTTAGACTCCCAAGTAGCAAGTACAGCTTGTCTTGCCTATCTGAGAGAATGTCTGTGACAACCTCAGCTTACTTACGACTTGCCAAACATCTGTTTATACCTTTCTATTTATTACTTGAATTTTATGGTTTACGGTCGATTTTTTTTTTTTTTTTTTTTTTTACTTTGGAGTCTGAAAGTGTCCCATTTAATTCAATCCTGGTAAATTGTTGTTGTTGTTGTTTGGTTTTTAGGAGAGTAATAGTTGCAATATGAGTAATAGAGAGCAATATGACCCTTAGCAACTAAGGGTCATATTGCTCCGGGAATATGCGGTGGTCATTCCCTGACCTTTCCGCATCCTCCGTATTTGATGGTGATGAGCTCGAACCCCAGTCTAATCAAGAAGCATGTGCTACGCACTGCTGCTCCTTCCCGCCTGGCTACAGAGGCACCCCCAGTAAATTGCGTCTACTGTATGATGGATCTTCACTTACACTAGCTTGAGAATATTTCTTTCTCTTGTGGCATCTCTAATATGATGAGATGTACAGTAATCGTCCAGCAAATCCAGAAATGCCTAGCTGTGAGGCATTTCTGGATTCTACAAGTTTCAGTTAGTCTCTGGGAAAATTAAGTTCTATTTGTATATAAAGATGTTCAATTATACTCGTTACAATCACATGATCTCTGTAACTCTCGTTTGTTTTCTTATGTTACAACATACCAGTTCAATAAAATTATCTATCAGATATGCTCTTCTTCAATCCGTACAAAAGAACGTATAACCCCCACCCCACCTTCTGTCTTCTCTCTCTATCTTCTACCTGTACACCTTGTATTTGCCATATTCAAATTCTCCATCCAATATATCAGACTGAAATCATGTTCCTGATATTCCTATGGTATTTGCACATGTTGACTTAATCACTACCTCAAATTTATCAAATTTATGAACTGCACTCCTAGCATTAGTGTGTAAACACATGCCTTTTTTATGTTGCTATGACACATATCCCATGTAAATGAGCACAGGCAGTACTTCTCCAGTAATTTTCCGGTTACATATTAGTTTAGTTTACAAATTATTTGAACAGTCATTTAGTAATATTTCCCTAGTTCCCAATTCCTTCCAACTAATACACAGAAATGATTCATCAGTCACACCTACCATGATCACTTACAAGAATGTCCTTCAAATACACAGCAAATAGGCCCTGACTCATATGGGAATCGTACACAGTATTTCTAGTCTGAGTCATAATTGAATAATGTGCATGGTATTTTTGAGTGCTCTTATATTAATCATAGTCATAAAATATTCAAGGATAACTCTACAAAACATTATAGAAATCAAAAAAATTTTTTATAAATTACCGAAGTACTAATTGTGTGAATCACTACTTAAAAAATGTCTTGATAAATTATTGAATAGCCTATGTTGCAAAATAAAATATAGAGTGTGGACCTAGCTAAACTACTGTAGATTACAATTTTCACTAAATCAGAAACTTTGCCATTATAACACCAACTATTAGGATTTAATTGTAAATACTACTAAATTACAATTTATAAACTATAAAATAACTACATATTATTTATTACTATTTATTTTCTATACACTTATATAATTGTATAGAATTATTACTGTATATAATTGTAAATATAATTAAATACTATTATTTTCAGTACTATTTATATTCAATTAGACAACTGTAGAACAGAACAGAGTCAGTTATTCATTAGTATAGTACACTATAAAAGAAAGCAACACCACATAATGTGAACTGTCAGTTGCATATAATTTTTTTCCTTTTGCATCTAAATGGAGCATTACTTTTAATATAATATGAAGTTAAGCTTCTTTTCTTGATGTCAATCACTAAATTGGAAATAAGAGAAAAAGGATAAAATTGAAAATATTTCATTTAATTCTTACCAGATTGTATCATCCATTTCTCCTTCTTCCATTGATTCATCTTTATCAATAATTGTATCGGCAATTGCATCATCTTTAGAACTAAACAAGGTGATATTGTCAAGGTTGAATTCACTGATGATGTTTAATCCTTTAAAATAGTAAAAATTAAAGCAACAAAAATGATAATTAATCTTTTTCAAAAAATATATCTGTGGCTTAATGATAATTAATATTTTTGATAAATGATAATTAATCTTTTTCAAAAATATATCTGTGGCTTAATGCAAGAACAACCAATGTCAACAACTTTAATTGCTGGGAATGTGAGATTGAAATTCCATACAAAACTGTCAATCCTTTTAAAACCACAACTATTTTTTGTTATACTTGCCACTCTACACTAATAATACTAAATACAATTGTCGTTATTTCTGACATTTCACATTTCTGTGAGATGTGAAAACATCTCACAGAAATGTGAAATGTCTGTGAGATTTCTTAGCTTATCTTAGCTAAGAATTCTCATTTCTTAGCTTATCTCATTTTGATCAAAAATTGATATTGGTTGTTCTTGCATTAAGCCACAGATATATGTTTATGATACAGATAAATAACTAATGAATATGACTGAAACCACAACTACAGTGCCATATCCAAATAACATAGGCATCATGGGACAGGAATAACACTTGCAGTATACATTATTTGGGTTATAACAAAAAACTTATACTATAAAAGATCACTAGACTTAAAAATCTCCATTACTTTAGTTAATGTACAATTATTACAAAAATATAAAAGAGTGTACAGCATATTATCTTTTAATAACATTTATTTTAGTTTATTTTTTGGTTCATTTACCATATTCATTAAAATATTCAATACTCCCAAAAGATATATAAAATGGGTTATCTTCAACAGATATATACAAAGGATACTAGGAAAGTTTTGCAATATGATGCAACAATGAATCACAGGAAGCTGCTTGTTGCTGCATGTTGAGACATCTTCATACGTGCATAGTAGCCGCCGCGCCAAGTCGATGGGCTCAGTTATTCATTAGTAGTGAGAGTGTAAAGTGCTTGCGATGGCATCGTGGTCACGAAATGAGATAAGGACAGTTTTGCGGTATAATTTTGTGCGTGGTTTAACCATAGACCAGTGCTTAGAAGAAATGACTCTTGCACTAGATGATGATTGTCCACATCGTACAACGATATTCAGGTGGTATAGAGAATTCCAAAGGGGAAATTTCACTCTGGAGGATTCGGAGAGGCCGGGAAGGCCACGAATGTCAGTTACGGAGGAAAACGTTACTGCTGTGAGGAAAATGCTTGACGAAAACAGGCGAGTGACCTACCAACAGATAGAGGATACTTTGGGCCTAAATGCACCAGCAATTCGTTCGATTCTGCAAGATCATTTGCACGTGAAGAAACTTTGTTCTCTCTGGGTGCCGCATCAACTGACTGAAGAGCAGATGACACAAGAGCAGTGTGACTTGGTGCCGGGAGATGTTAAAAAAGTTTGATAAGGGACAATCTCGGTATGTGAACAGCATCGTGACAGGTGACGAGACTTGGCTGTACTATTACGATCTGCCGACCAAGGCTCAAAACAAAGTTTGGGTCTTTGATGATGACGACACACCTGTAATTGTCAGAAAATCCCGATCTGTGAAGAAGAAAATGATAGCTGCATTTTTCAAATCGAGTGGAATTGTGGAAAGTGTCGTTTTGGACAGGCAGAAGACAGTCACAGCTAAGTGGTATACTGAACAATGCCTGCCTAAAGTCATTCGATCTATGAAGAACCTGCAGCCAAAGTCAAGAATGGACACCTGGTACCTCCATCACGATAATGCTTCAGCTCACAACGCCAAAGCCTGCACCGAATATTTGACCACGACAGGACTGAAACTTCTCGAGCACCCTCCCTACAGTCCAGACCTTGCTCCCTGCGACTTTGCACTGTTCCCGCATGTGAAAATGAAGCTAAAAGGGAGGCGGTTTTCCAGTGATGAGGACCTTCTACGGGCTTGGGACAACGAGTGTGCTTTACTCCCTAGTGAAACTTGGCAGAATTGGTTTAAAGATTGGTTTCGGAGGATGGAGAGGTGTATTGAATGTAGAGGAAATTACTTTGAAAAAATTAAATAAACAAAGCTGTATTGCAAAACTTTCCTAGTACCCTTTGTACACACAATAATAATAAAGAAAGAAATTATACAAATGATAATACAAGAATTAAAGAATCATTATTTTAAGTTTCTTTAATTATTATAAATATACCTTGTATTATAATGCATTATTGATTTACAGAGGATATATGAAAGAAATGTTATACAAGTGATAGAAAAATTATATTAATGAAAATAAAATTCTTTACGATGTTATTATTTCTGTTCTAATGACTTACATTTGTTTTGTTTCCATTTCCCAAAACAGACAACAAAGCTGACAACAAATAAATAGCTACTTCTCTTATTGGCTCTCTATTTCTCATATCACCTTAACTTTATTTCCCCCAACATTTAAAACTTTTGCTTTTTCAACTCAATGTCATGACAACAGAAAATGATATTTAGTCAATTTACTCATTACTGATTCTATAGGCTAGTACTTTTGTCTCAGACAAAAAATCCTTACTGCACTTCGACTACTTTAAATAAACACCCAGTCATGTACAATGCAGCCATTTTAGTTAAAACATATTTATACTACTATAACTGAATTACTGCATGAAATTGTCTGTTAAAATCGACAAGCATGGTTAACTGAATGAAAATAAGGAAGGAGAAACACTAATTGAATACTGTAAACCAGGAATCAGAAACCTTCTGATACTACATTTGACCACATTTGATTTTTACTTTCATAAAATGGAATGCGTGGATATATTTTGTTATACCGATAAAATTATTATATTTTATTTGATTTCGTAATATCAATTTTATTTTAAATGGGCACAGAATGTTAAGATTAGGATTAGCAATGGCCACATAGTGCAAGGAAGCCTATGGCTTATGCTGCACCAGCCAAAAAAATAATAATAATAATAAATAAATGTTGATGTTGTTGTTGTTGTTTTGGTGTTTATTGGCGCATCGACAACGGAGATCATAGTGCGCCAGTTCATTGATTATACAATGTTCTCTTTATATAAATCTTGTTTGAATGTGAAAGGTTAACTGTTTCTGCGGTATTATACTATTATTTACAGCAGATGGTATATGTTGATTGTTTGTATGAAACTAAAAATATCTGACACGTGTTCTTTGTCACCTATTAGATTTTCAAGGGTGATGTTTTGGTTTCCTTTATATAATGATGAAAAAATTCGGTGTCGATCATTTTCATATGTTGGACATTCTATAAGTATATGTTTAACTGTTTGGATAGTATTGCATACTTGGCATCTTGGGGGTTCTTCTGCACGTAATAGATAACCATTTGTTAAATGCGTATGGCCTATCCGCAATCTGGTCAGAACTACTTCTTCTCTCCTTGATTTCCTTATGGTCGTTTTCCAGTGCTCCACTTTTGGTTTTATTTCATATAATTTATTCCATGTTTGTTTTTGCCAGAGTTCTTGCCATTGAGTTAGACAGCGATTTTTAATGATTGGCTTGTAGTCATTATGTGGGACTGTGAAATATTGTTCTTGAAGGTTATTGGTTGATTTTGCAATTCTATCTGCTTCTTCATTTCCTTTTATCCCTTTGTGTCCTGGTATCCAGCAGAAACGTATATCTTGTTTTTTATTTGTGTAGCCTGTTAGTATCCTTTTAATTTGCCAGAGTACTGGATGGGTTATATTGCTTGTGTTTTGTATGACTTGGATTACACTTAATGAATCACAGTATATTACTGCTCTCAAGTGGTAGGTGGTTCTGAAATGCTCCAGGGCTATTTGAATTGCTACTAATTCTGCAGTGTAGACACTGCATTCTTTTGGAAGTTGGCGTGACAATGTAATATCTGGGAATACTGCTGCTGCTCCTACATGGTTCTCTGATTTTGATCCGTCTGTATATATTGGTATGTGATTGGGATATTGCATTCTATGTGCTGCATGCAATTGTTGAAAGTTGCTGTCTGACAAAGTATTTTTATTCCAGTTTGGTGTGAGGAGTTCATAGGCTGAGGTATGGTTTATCCATGGTGGATCTATATATCCTTCTTGGTTTGCAACATTGTCTATTTTGAGGTCATGTGTTATCAGTAGCTCCTGTAGTCTGATGCCTAGAGGCTGGTTTGCTCTTTTGCGGTTTCTATATATGTTTTCCCATTTTGGCGAGAATAAAGTTGTCCAAGTCGGATGGTCTCTTATGGGTCTTATCCTGTAAGCATACAACAATGACAACTGTTGTCTCCTCAGGAACAGTGGTGGTTCATTAGCCTCTGTATAGAGACTGTATATAGGGGATGTGCGGAAAGCTCCTGTTGCTATTCGAATTGCACTATGGTGAATCGGATCTAGCCATTTGAGGGCGCTCTTTCTTGCTGATGCATAAACCGGTGCTCCATAATCTATTTTTGACCTTACTAGTGCTTTATACAAGTTGAGCAGGGTATAACGGTCTGCCCCCCAAGATGTTGTTGTTAAGACTTTAAGAATGTTAAGTTGTTTCATACATTTTATTCGTAGTTCTTTTATATGTTCTACAAAGGTCAATTTTCTGTCTAGAATAAGTCCAAGAAATTTTACACTTGGTTTAACTGGTATTGTGTTACCTTGCAATATTAGTTCAGGTTCAGGATGTAAATTTCGTTTTCTACAGAAATGCATGCAGACTGTTTTTTCTTTTGATATTCTAAACCCGTTTTTCTGGGCCCAATGACTAACGTTGTTAATTGCACATTGTAGTATAAATGTTGATAACCATAACAATTTTTAGAGACAAAACAGAAAACAAAGAAAATATTACCAGCTGCAAAATAGTACTTGCTTTGTGCTATAGTGTGGTTCACTCAGCTTTTGTTCACTACAGCACTCGGCATATTCACTCCAAATGTCTTGGGAGGAGTGGAGGAGTTAATTAGAAGTGTTTGGCTGCCAGAGAGAGGCTCCATAAAACAAATAAAAAATAAAAACATAATGCTCTTCAATTTGATTTTTCCAATCAACTGTAACTATTAAAAACACTTTTAACTGATACCACAATTAACGAGAACTGAAAAAGTGAATTGCTGGCCGAACTACAAATGATGCAAAACATTTCCAGTTTATGAAAAGGAGAAATGCTGAAAGCTGTCTATTCACTGCCAAAAAGTTATTTTTTGTGCCCACAAGTAATTTACATCTCTGTGTTAATTTGCTGTAGCTGCTTGTAACACAAGTTTTCTGGGTCCATGGCTGTAAAATGTTACAGTCACATACAGATGCACCATTTCTAGCATTTATTATAAAAAGTTACACGTTATACATCTGCACAGCAGTTTTATAGGAAAAGGAGTGCCTAATCAGGAGTTCTAAATAACTAAAGTTTATTGAAGTATGGTTTATAAACTTCTCTTCGAGAACTGTCATCGTTTCTTGACTGGGAGTTGCTTTTAGCTGCACAGTAGCACCACTCATCAGTGTTATGAGCTGTTTTTTTTTTTCCCCATTTCTAGAGTGACTCAAATTCTTCTAGGTTTAGTTTTGTTTTTCAGTGAGTTTGGGTTTACACACTGTTTATATGTATTTTTTGTACATGTGGTTGATTTTAGTTTACTATGTAGGTAGTTTCGACCTCCTTTCAAATAGTTTCAGGTGGTTTAAAATAATGCTAATAACATAAGGAAGGTGAAAAGCTATCAGAAAAACCTGTCACTGGAAGCTAAACTGGACACTTTAAAAAGATTGGATTCGGGAGAATTCTAGATTTACACTACATACTATATTTTAGTGGTTTTGAGCCATTTGAAAATTAATATTATCACATATAAGGTTCTATGATTTTAAGGTAAGTTTTCTTGCATAATTTATGTATTTAAAGGTTTAAATGTTTCTACTGCATTTAACCCAGCAGCGGTGACAGGTGACCAGACGTGCAATGCATCTTTAACCAGTGACTCCATTATTTTACCCAAA
The DNA here is from genome assembly GCF_048544385.1 of Mastigoproctus giganteus. Taxonomy (NCBI): domain Eukaryota; kingdom Metazoa; phylum Arthropoda; class Arachnida; order Uropygi; family Thelyphonidae; genus Mastigoproctus; species Mastigoproctus giganteus. The sequence goes on from NC_143579.1 coordinate 101,761,157, forward strand.
ACAGAAGTTAAACTTACTGGTCTGTAATTACTCGTGTCATCCTCCAATCCCCCTTTGTGAATGGGAATGCATTTACACATCACCGATCCGTGGGGACCTCCCGCTGAGTCCAAGGATGCTCTCATTATTATGGCTAAGGGTTTGCTTAGTTTCTTTGCCGCCTCCTTTAATATAATTGGATAGATCCCATCCACCCCAGGTGCCTTTCTTATGTTTAATTTCAACAATTTCTCCTCCACTTTGCTCTCAGTTATTACAAAATCATTAAGCATCCTGATACAATTTGATAACCTGCTGGCATTTTTCTTCCTTAATAACTCCTCATGTGTGAATGTAGGTGCAAAATACTCATTCAGTTTGTTTGCTATCTGAGCAGGACTCAGATAGCAACGTCTATAAGGTTAAGTACTTAACCTTATAGATATATTTCAGGAAAGCTCTCCCAAGCCCGATAAATGTAGGTCTACCAGCATTGAGGCTTCCCGTCAACAACAGGTGCACTATCAATTATTATTGATATGTTTAATATCTTAAAAACGTGTATTAATTAAATGTAATTCTGAGTAGAATTAAGTATTTGTACACCATCCTATCCCCACTTGCTGTACAACAATTGGGGTGTCAACCTATGGTCAAAAAATAGATTCAATAAAAACAATACTAAAATATTTTAGTTTTCCAATTCATAAAGTATTATTGCACCTGCCTTGGAAAAAGTTACCCAAAGTAACTTTTCCCAGTGTTCGGAATGAATAGTATTACTGGGAGAGGAGGTATAGAGCACAATTCTGGGGAAGAGCTTGACTTGATCTGATTTTTATGCTGGGGAAGAGCATCAAAGGCACTACAGAAAACAAAAAAAAAAGTGGACAGTTTAGTTGGAAAGTTGGTAGATGGGTAAAGGAAGGTGTAATAAACATTACTGGTCAATAATACTTTATGAATTCGAAAGGTAAAATATTTTAGTATTGTTGTTATTGAATGGATTTGAGTTATATTTGTTTCATTGTCAGAGAAGATATTTCAAAAATATTTTTAATGCTTTTCTCAATTTTCCAACTGACTGCAATTCACGATGCTTGTCTTCAAAGGGATGTTCTTTGATTTAAATTGACTTTTAATTGATATTAATTAATAAAAAAAATGGCAAAATTGTCAACTGAAATGAAAATGTTGCAAAGAATTTCTAATTTATGGCAAGGAGAAACTTTGAAAGTCAGTTTATTAACCCAAAAGTTATTTTTCGAGTCTATGGGTAACCTACATCCGCATTAATTTTTAATTTTCTGTCACTGTTCTTACTTCTACTGGAACAAGTTTCTTGTCTCAGTACAAGTACAAACATAGCTGCAAAATACGCTATTTCTTGTATATTACAAAAATACACACTTCATACATCTTCCTTCCCATCAGTGTTATAGGAAAGGGAGTGCCAGCTCCATGATTCTAATTAGCTAATTTATGGAAATGTTCTTAAAACTTCTCTTTGGAAAGTTGTTTCCTGACAGGAAGTTGCTTTTATCTGCATAGCATACACAGTAGCACCACTCAGTAATGCTGTTTTCAGTTGAGTTTTGGTTTCCAGTTGGTTTTCGTTTAGGTACTATTTATGTCCATTTTTTATCCATTTGAGTGATTTCAATTTACTGCATAGGTAGTTTCAGCTTCTCTTTTTTATTTAAAATGACCTCAAAGAGATCAAATGAGGCAGCTAGTGCTAATAACACAAAGAAGGTAAAAAGGTATCGGAAAAACCTGTCACTGGAAACTAAATTGGACATTCTAAAATAATTCAGGAGACCACTAGATTAACATTAAATTAAGTGGCTTTGAGTGATTTGTAGATAATAATATCACAATCTGGTATTATCAATGCCAATCAGTTAAAATTATTTACATTATTTCCTATGGATAAAACCCCTGCTTAACACAAATTCACGTAGCACTGTTTATGGCGCCAATTAAGCGCACTAAGCATGGATACTTGTATTTGTCAAGCATGCAGGGCAGTAATGCTTCTCTTCACATAAAATAATTTTAATTAATTTATTTACAATATTAAATTTAGTACTCATTTATATACAGTATATTCAAACATGAATGAAAAAAAAATGTTATATACTTTGGAATAACTAAAAAACAATTTAGTTTTAAACAAGCATCTTTACAGTCAAATGATCACAATTCACTGCCTTCAAAATAGCATAATGCATTATTATTTAAAGATCACTTAATTCTTACCTGATCTCTCTGATAAAGGAAAAAATCTTGCCAAAAATACGAGGATGCGACCACAGAAGACTGTATTTTGAGAACGAGAAAGACGCCTCAGAAGATCTAAATAAAAACAATAACAGACGTATTACAATTATGTCATTTGGTTTCATTAATAATTAATTGAATGGGTGCTATAGATTAAAAATTAACTGAATGAGTGCCAAACCTTCTTTACTAGTGAAGCAAAACATGTTAAGTAATATAGGCAGCATGGTACATTTCAAGCATTTGATTTTTTTCTCCTTAAATAAATTTATTTATTTTTCTGTTATTAATATAAGTGAAAAGTAAACACAGTTATCTTGTTATAAATTAATTATTAAGATTATAACTTTATGGAACACTTAATAAAATGCTATAGTTTTATATTCTCTTAACTTAACCAATCAGTTTAAGTACAACGGTATATTATAACTCTTCTTCCATATACTTTTTTTTAAAGTCTTCTCCCCCTCTCAATTTCACAAGTAATACCATAACAGTCTTACATAACAATACAAGCAGCAAAGGATGTATTGGCCTGTCTACAGCAGGTTCGAGCCCGTGACCCATCCTCCAAATACAGAGGATGCAGAAAGGTCAGGGAATGGCCACTGCATATCCGCAGAGCAATATGGCCTTAGTTGCTAATGCTCCTAAAAACCAAATAACAAACAAACAAACCGTCTACAGCTAACAATAATGCATTAAAACTACACTTAATCCATGAATTTCTTTTTTCTCTACAAACTGTATACGGGAAAAGAGAAATAATAATTGCCGGATGGTATGTTGATGCAAGTACAAAATGGCTAGCTCAGCCGACTATAGCCAACTGATCTAACCATTATGTACTTGATTTTAGGCCTTATGACTATATCTCTGTTGTTGCAATAAATGTATCTCATTTAGGGAAGGGGTAATCAAGTGTCAAAGACCTCTAGCCTCATTAAATTGAAATTCAAGATACACCACTGTTCATTTTAATATCCTATATGACTTAACTTCCAAGTCAAAATTGTCAAAGAGCTAATGAGCTGCTTTTTAAGTTTCCATGAAATTATTATTGTTGTTTTTATATATTTTATAAGATTTCAGGATATAAATTGCACTCTTATTCTGTTATAGAATAGTGATGGTCGATTTCACAAACATGCAGTTCTTGAAAACTGCACATTTTTGAAATGTATATATGCATAAGTACATATATATATATGTGTGTGTTTGTGTGTGTGTGTGTGTGTGTGTGTGTGTGTGTGTGTGTGTGTGTGTGTGTGTGTGTGTGTGTGTGTGTGTGTGAATTGTCTGTTGCCTGCCTGTCTGTTTATCAATGGACAGATTTTTGCAAAATTTTATATTTAGTTCTTTAAGAAAGATTTGATTGAGTAAACAGACTAAAACTATGGGACATATTGAATAATAAAGGATACCCAAATCATCTTACAAAAATAATACAGAGTTTATACCAAGGATCAAAAATAGTAATAGATATAGGTAATAAATTAACAGGCGAAAGTTAGACAGGGATGTAGCTCATCACCAATGCTGTTTAACATATATATCGAGGATGTGATATGTAAATGGAAAGAAGAAATTAATACAGGTATATATTTAAATACAAAGAATAGGATTAATACACTGTTATTTGCAGATGATCAAGTAACTATTTAAGATAGTGAAGATAATTTAAAAAGAGCAGTATTTAAATTAAACCAAATAACTGAAGAATATAAAGTTAAAATATCAAAATATGAGAACAAAAATAGTTATAGACAATAAAATATTAGAACAAGTAAAGCATTTTAAATATCTAGGATGTGATATAATATATGATGTCGAAGAAGATATGAATCAGAAATTGGTGAAATTTCAAAATACATGTGGAACAATAAAAAGAACTCTGGCTAAGAAAAAAAGGAAAGAAACACAATTGAAATTTTACAAAGTAATGGCAATACCAACACTTCTTTATGGTTCTGAAACATGGATACCGAAACAAAGAGACATTAATAGAGTACAAGCTGTAGAAATGAAAATTTTAAGATATGTCAATGGATGTACAAAATTAGATAAAATATCAAATGTTTCTTTAAAATAATATTAGAAAGGAATTAGATTTACTCAATTAATGGAAAAATTATAGAATATAGATAAAGATGGAAAGAATGGAAGATAATAGATTCCCTAAATTAGCTTATAAATATAGAGCAAAAGGAAAAAGAGACAGAGGAAGATCAAAGAAAAGATGGGCAGACCTCTTCGAGATCGGAACAGGCAGATTGCCTAATCCATTAAGGAAGATAAGATAAGAAAGATCTCTTGAGCCACATCATATTTTATAACAAACAGAAATATGGTAACTATTACTTTACTGTTCTACATAGTTTATATGGAAAAAAGAAATTCATAAGATTAAACATAGTTTCAATGCAATATTGTTAGCTTTAAACAGCCCATGCAAGTTTTGTGTGTACTGTTAGGTACGACTCGTGAATATGGTGTCACTTATGTGTAGGAGGCAAGAGGAGGGATAGAAGAAGAGACTTAAAAAAAAAAACATATGGGAAAAGAGTAATAAATATTATACAATTGTAATTAAAAATGACCTTTAATTTTGAAAACATAAAACTAGAGTTTTATTAAGAGCACTATAAGTTATAATCTTAGTAATTAACTAATAAGAAGGTAATTGTTATTTACTTTTCACTTCAATTAATCACAGAAAAAGAAAGTAATTTAATTAATTTAAGAAAAAATCGAATGCACCTGAAACGAAATGCGTACATTACCTAACTTGTTTTTTCATGATTTCAAGGTCTTCTGCTTACATTCACATAAGCAGTTCACTCAATCAGCAAAAAAATATCGGAATTAGTAATTGAATTCAACTTAGTATTAGTTGAATCCATATATTTTTGATTTTATAAAGTTTAATTCCAATTTTATGCAGAAATAAAAAGCATCAACATTAAAACTGAATGTTAATAACTTTTATCTATTATACCATATTTCTGAATATTTGGTATTTCTTATAAATAAAATGTTTTCAACACTCTCTGAAAAAAAAAAAAATATATATATTTTTGTAGTACAGTACACATATTTCTTCATTTTATTTATTTATTACTGATTTTAAAGACTATGTATAAGTATAGTGCGAAAGCATCAATAATACATAGCCAAATCTGAATGAACAGAATATTAGCAGCTTTCGCACTATACTTATACATAGTCTAGACTTTTCCATAGCTTGAGGCTTACGTCCTAAACACTTTATATGATTTTAAAGATCAATATTTATGTAAAATAAAGCAGAAATTTCTGCATAACATACTATAAAAGAGCAGCAGAATTTATTTGAACAAATAATAAATAATGATTCTTTTGAAATAATTTTCAGTAATATTTATTAGAACAAAATTTTGGTACAATGAAATCATTTGTGCATCCCCATGATCTCCATGTTGCCTTCATTGTGGGTGTGCCAGTTGACTGGGAATGCCAGAGATTTAAAAGTGTGTGGGAATTTTATTTGTGTGGTGTCATGTACCATTGTTCATCTGGTCATTTAGCCTCTGGACCCCCTACTGAGGCCAAACATTGCCCATTTTCGCCCTGTGGAGGCAGACCAGGAACCCAGTAGACTTAAGTTACACTTGCAGGTCCTGGCACTTAATTTCCTGAGATTTAGGCGGCTAGGACGTAAAAAAAAAAAGTTGAAGATATACACACACATACATACATACATATATATATAATTATATTTAAATAATGTTGAAAAAGAAGTATTACTTGATAAAAATAAAAAGGAGGGTACAGCACACATCAGAGGCAGCAAAAAGCATACTCCTCTACATGATGCTTGAAATAGTCATATAAATTAGAATAAGGTTTAAAATAATAAAATAATGCCAGCAGTATGGCAAGACAAGACTAAATTTCTATTTAATTGGCTTTAAATTTCAATGAATTATTATTCGTATAATTAGATTTTCTAAATTAATTTAGAGTTTCCGTTGCAATATATTTTTATTCTTGTTACCTTTCTCTTCCCTCCCTGTTAGATTTGAATCTAGGTTTAATTTTGTTTTTTCGCTCTTGTCTTGCCGTATTGCTGGCATTATTTTATTATTTTAAACCTTATTCTAATTTATATGACTATATATATATATATATATATATATATATATATATATATATCCATGCAGTTGTAGTTACTTTGAATGCTTGCATACAGTGCATAGTGTCCATGCATTCATATGGCAGAAGTAGGGCAATGCATGTGATAGGCTGAGACTGGGCGAAGATTATTTTTGGACTAGGTTAAATTTAGTGCGTAGGGTGTTTGTGTCGTGTATAGGTAGAGTGGGGAAGGAGAGGCAGAAGGCTGGGCGGTAAAGGTAGAAGTATGGGGGCGACAGAATAGATATGACCAGGTGGTTAGTGAGGCGTGCACATGTCTCACAAGAAGGGAAAGGAGGATAGGCGGGGATGAGGGGACAGGGTGTCTCTCCTTCTCCTGCTTGGGTTTGGGTTTAGAGCAATCGAGTCAGGAGCTCGATTTTGTTTGCCAATATGGCTTGGAGGCAGCAAAGATGCACAGTCCAGGTCAACGTGTTCCTTTGACAAGTCCAAGGTTGAGGTCATTTATACAGTTGTCAGCCATGTCCTTTATTCTTGGCAAAGTCGGTTTCCTTGTAGGTTCCACCGATGTAGCTGTTGTTGTTATTTGGTTTTTAGGAGAATTAGCAACTAATGCCATATTGCTCTGGGGATATGCAGTGGTCATTCCGACTTTTCCGTATCTTCCATATTTGGTGGTCACGGGCTCGAACCCCAGTCTAATCAAGAAGCGTGTGCTGCACACTGCTGCTCCTGTCCACCTGGCTATGGAGGCGCCACCAATGCAGCAGTCCGAAGTGTGGTGTAATGGGATTTTACTATATTTTGTAAATAAATATTGAAAAAATAACACACACACACACATACATGAATAAAAGGTATTTAATTACAGAATTAAACTAGAAGCAAAATTAGTTATAATAGCAATGGAAGGTAAAGGAAAGAATCAGAAAGACTAATGATTTAATATTACATCTGCCTGTATTATAGGAAAAAATGCATGAAGCTTATAAAGAGGTCAAGTTGTACACGAACAGCCAGTTAGTTGTGTGTATCATGAGACTAAATGATGCAATAATGCCCTGAATGAGAAAAAAATATAAATACAGGCTGGCCTCGATTAACGCGATTAATTCGTCCAGCGAGTGCATCGCGCAAAACAGAAATGTGTTAATCAAAAATAACAATCAATAGGAAAAATTATAATTGGTCCTTGACCTTCTGGAATGTCCATAAAGAATTTTAAAAATACCTATTAAATAACTTTTTAACTGTATACATTGTAAAAGATAATAAAAATAATTATGGAATTAAATGTTAGAATTAGCATTAGTAGAGGAACATGATGCAAGAAAGCAAGCTTATGCAGCATCAGCCAAAAAAAAAAAAAAAAACCCTTCCACTTCACCCCTCCGTTCATTCAAAATACCTGTCCAGCTGAGCCTTAAACTTATTTAGGCTATCAACTTCCACGACAAGGGATGGAAGTCTGTTCCACCAACCAACCACCTGCTGGCTAAAGGCAAATTTCTGCACATCTATCCTACATCTGTCTTTCCTCAATTTGAATTTATGCCCTCTCAGGTGATTATTCTGAGCAAGAGGCAGTATCCCATTGAGCATGCTCAAACCATTCAAGGCTTTGTACACCTCTATCAAATCACCTCGCTGGTGCCTAGTCTCCAGACACTGTAATTTGCAAAACTTAAGCCTTTCTTCTTAAGAGCACCCCTTTGTTCCATTCACTAATCTTGTTGCCCTCCTCTGTACTCGTTCCAGCATCTCTACATCCTTCTTGAAATGAGGCCTCCAGACCTGTATACGGTACTCTAGGTGTGGCCTGACCATTGCCTTATACGAGGGAATAATCACCTCCTTATCCCTGCTAGAAAAATTCCTGTATATTATTGACAATACACCATGAGCTACTTTTGCCGCCCATCTGCACTGCTCAGAAAACTTCATATCGCCTGCACAACCACCCCCAGGTCCCTTTCATTCTCTACCACTGTCAGTGTAGTACCACAGAGTTGATACGTGCTCTGGGGTTGCTGTTTCCCATATGTAGTACTTTACATTTGTCAATGTTAAACTTCATTTGCCACCTCTCAGCCCATCTGCTCAACCTTTCCAGATCCTGTTGCAGCAGCATAGTGTCAGTAGTGTCCTTAATAACCCTGCCAACCTTTGTATCGTTTGCAAACTTGGACATTAAGCTTGATATACCATCATCAATATTATTTATAAATACAGAAAATAACTGAGGGACTCCACTAATAACATTAGGCCACGATGAGCAGTGTCCATTAATTACCACTCTGCCACTCAACCATCCCTTTACCCATAGCAACAATTTGCCACCAATGCCACACTGCTCCAATTTGTGCAGCAGTCTTTCATGTGCAACAGTATCAAAAGCCTTTCTAAGATCCAAATATATAATATCAAAGTTATTCCCTGCATCCCATTCTTTTGTGACTACATCATAGTATCCAATGAAATTAGTCAGGCAAGACCTTCCCTTAACAAAACCATGCTGTGTCTGAGCTATAACTGAATTCTTGTCAATATGATCCTGCAGTGCTTCTTTAACCAGTGCTTCCATTAATTTTCCTGGAACAGAAGTTAAACTCACAGGTCTATAATTACTTGTGTCAGCCTTTGATCCTCCTTTGTGAATTGGGTTACATTTGCACATCTCCGGTCTGTGGGTACCTCCCCTGAGTCCAAGGAAGCTCTCATAATTATGGCTAACGGATTGCTTACTTCCTTTGCTGCCTCCTTTAATATAACTGGATAGATCCCATCCACCCCGGGTGCCTTTCTTGTATTTATCCTCAACAATTTCTCCTCCACCTTACTCTCAATTATTACAAGATAATCTAGCTCACTGCCAGTGTTTACTTCATCTATGGTATTGCCCTTTCTGAATAACTCCTCATGTCTGAATGTAGATGCAAAATATTGATTTAGTTCGTTAGCTACTTGAGCAGGATCATCAACAGTTGAACCATCGATATCAAGTGGACCAATCTGATTCATCCCCTTCCTTCTAGAGTTTACATAAGTAAAGAACTCCTTTCTGTTTTTCTTTGCATCCCTTGCCAAAGATTTCTCATAATCTGCCTTCGCCTGCCTAACCTCCTTTGTAACTTGGTTACAGATCAACTTATATCTATCATAGGCTTCTGAGTCACATGTTAATTTATATGTATCCCATGCTTTTTTCTTCTCTGCCATATGTTTCATTAGTTCATCTGACATCCATTTAGGCCTGAACCTTGAACAATATTTCTTAGTTGGTATGTAAAGCCTAGTAGCTTCCAAGATAAGTTCTTTGAATGCTTCCCATTTTGAATTTGCTGTTGGTAACATCATCAGTTGGTCCCACTGTATAGAATTTAAATACCGTCTCAGACCATCGTAGTCACCTTTATGAAAGCAATAACCCTTCCCTTTACCCCTGATGGTAGTTACCTCCTTGAATAAATCCCACTTCAGCACACTGTGATCACTGCCACCTAGTGGTTCCTGTATCTGCAGATTCTTAATGCATGAAGAATCACTACTGATAATCAAATCAAGAGTATTGCTCCCTCTAGTTGCCTCCCGAACATGTTGATTTAGAAAACAATCATCCAATAAATCCATAAAAAGCCTTACTAGTGTGTGAGTGACCAACCCACAAATTCCAGTCAATATCTGGGAAATTAAAATCCCCCATTATAAGACTCTCTGATTTACTGGCCCACTCTATTTCCCTGTACAGTTTCTTATTATACTCATCAGAGTCATTAGGCCTATAGCACACTCCAACTCTCAATTTTGATCTCCCAATGCTTATGTCACACCAAACTGACTTGACACTGTCCAGCGATGTTGACTGGCTTCACTTCCTTGGATTTTATGTGTTTCTTAACTAATAGCATAACCCCTCCTCCCTTCCTATCATGTCTATCCTTTCTGTAGACGTTGTACTTCCCAAATTCATGCATTGGTGTACATGCACCCGTTCTTTTTCTTAGCTACCCTAACACAACCTGTGTGTTTACTTGCACCCCAATGACTCCCAGCAGTCTCTGAAATATTCTGCATCTTATTTTCCAACCTGCTGCTCATTCCAATAGAAGTAGTGCAAGAATCACTTTCACCTGTGCCAGTGGCTACTGTTAATCTATTAGTCCTTGTATCCCCCCAATTTAGCAGTTTTCCGACCCGCCTAACACTACCTCGATAGCATCAGCAAACATTCTTGCACCCTTTCTATTTAAGTGTATCCCATCCCTGTAGAAGCAGTCTCTCCTGTTAACAAGTACAGACCAGGCTGAAAAACATTTTACCCCATGAGCCTTGCACAATCTTTCCAGGGCCGAATTGATCGACAGGGCTCTCATCATATACTCCCTCCTATCGTGTCTGGGCAGAATTGCAGACACTTTCAAATTCAACCCTAATTCACGGCTTTTTTTCAACAGTGACCTGTACTTGTTAAGTAATTCCGCTGGTCTGGTTTCCTACTCTTAATATCATTAGTGCCAATGTGTAGAACTATATCACCTTTTGTGCCCTTAAATAAATTATTGCATAAAACAGTGGTTCCCAAACTGTGTGCCGCGGAATATTTTAAATTTTCGAGGGAAACACAGCAATACTCAACATCTGTCAGACACCGCGCAAACTACTTGAGGTAGTTCACAGTTTCAACATTTCTTATTAAGTTGTTTGGACCTAACTATTTAATAAATGGAACTGTTAGGTATTTCTTTTGGTCTGGGTGCACCATGAACCTGAGACACTGAGGGCACCGTGAACCGAGAAAGTTTGGGAACCTCTGACGTAAAATACACAATGAAGAAATGACTGTTGCAGAAATATTTGAACAGTGTTGACTTTCTCTTTTCACCAATCAATTTCTGAAGAACCTCTAGTTACTTACACTTTGTGTAACTTTCACATCCATTTATGCATACTTTATTCAATATATTAATACAAACATATATATATATATACAGGATGGCCAAAAATTAACTTTACAACTTTCATTTCAATAATTCCTATAATAAAGACAAAACAATTAATATTTTAACATAAATGCTTTATTTGGACCTTGCAATTATTTGTGGAATATAATGTCGCCCAAACTGACGCCTCTTGCTGCCACACAAATACGAGCTTTTTCAAGAGCATTTCTCATAACATTTACACAAATTTCAGGCGATATTTCAACTATTGCTGCTCAAATATCGTTCTTTAGTTGTTCAATCGATGTTGGCTTGTTGACATAGACACATCCTTTAAGATAACCCCACAGAAAAAAGTCTGCCGCAGTTAAATCTGGTGATTCTGAAGGCCAGTCGATGTCACTGCTTCTGGAGATTAATCAGTGTGGAAACATTTTCTTCGAAATTTCGATTGTGGCTCGTGCTGTGTGACATGTAGCCCCAATCTTGATGAAACCACGTTTTTCAAACTCAGTTCATCCAATTGCTGTGACAGAAAGTTCTCGATTGTGGCACAGTAGTGGTTGCCATTCACAGTTACAGCATTACCTGCAGCATCTTCGAAGAAATAAGGTCCAATAACACCTCCTGACCAAATTCCACACCACACTGTCACTATGCAAAGATGTAATTGTCACTAATGGATCACTTGTGGGTTTCTAGTGCCCCAATAGCAGCTATTTTGTTTGTTAACATAACCACTGAGGTTGAAATGGGTTTCGTCGCTCGTTATAATTTTCTCATAAAAATTCGGGTCTTCATTAGAGACGAGTAAGGTTGAATTACTGTAGTTGCAACAGCGTTCATGGTCTTAAGGCTGAAGTTCTTGAATCAACTGTATCTTATATGGATACATATGCAAATCTTTTTTGAAAATATTCTGCAGAGACGACCGCGAAATTTCCAATTTGTTGGGGACGTCACTGTGAGGATGTTGTCGGTTCTTCAGCTACACTTTCATGCACGATTTCAATATTCTCCACTAGCATGCACTTCTAATGTGGCCTGACCTATCTGCCACAGCACCGCTTTCCTCGAAATTAGCCACTAAATGAATAATTGGAGTCTGGAAGGCGTATTGTTTCTGCCAAGATGGATGCAATTTTCTGAGGGTCACCATTATATACGACTGATTTTTGCAGTACGTTTTAATAATAAGAACGTGTTGTTGAATCTTTAAGCACTCCATAACAAATTTGCCGTGTCTACACTGCTTGACAGTCAAATATGCACTGTCACGTTCGAACCAAACTAAAATGGTAGCTGTTATAAGTTGTAAAGCTATTTTTTGCCCACCCTGTATATATATATATAAATAAAGGCATATTGATTTAAGTCATAAAATTAAAAGCAAGACTAAAGGCATACGTTCAGTACATGCAACAAAACTAAATAAATTAATAACAGTAATAATAAAGCAGTGTGTCACAGTCTTTAATACAATCCTTGATTTCATAAACTGCAAAGAGGCTATGACATATATTCCATGCTGTTACTGAAAGATAAGCTTTGCTTCCTTTGATAATACAAATAGTATCTTTCTTACAACTCTAGCATCAAAATTCAGATAATTTTGATATTGGAGTTTTAAGAAAGATACTGATACAGATAAAGACTAAAACATGCTTATAACTTTCTTGTGGACAGTTCACTACACTGAAACAAGTGGGAGCTGTCATCTAGAAATGTCTAGATTTAAATTATTTAACTATTCGATAAACCATTACTTCAATTAATATCAATACATTATTCATATTAATTAATGTAATAAGTTATGAATTAGTTATTAATTAGCTATTAAAAGTATGTTTTTTTTTAACATTTCATTAAATATTTCCTAGTTGTATCAATTATTACAATAAATTACCTTAAATGTTCTTTCAGAAATCGGTGGAATCGTACTCTGGCTTTGTTACAAAAGAAATACTTTTTTCTGTCCACAATGTCAGTAGACAACTACACAAATAATTATAATAACAATAAAAGCAATGTAAATCAAACTTGCTGCGCTCCATTAAGATTAATCAAATTCAAATACAGTAACGGCTTTGTTAGCATTGGGCATGCACGTTAGTACTCTCTGGGTTTTTATGGCTGCGTTAGTTCCATGTTCATACAATGATGGCGCTGGGAGTAATTTAGCAAGTGTCCACTCTGTATCTACTACTCTGTGCCTTCCAATATAGCAGGTATCCATTGGCATTTACGGAACCTTTTATAAACTGCAGGTGACCGACTCCACAATACAAAATGCACCCCCATATCATTTGGCTGGTACGAAATTTCACTGTAGACACTATACAGTCTGGATAGTATTCTTCACCATGTCAACAGCAAATCGTTCGTCTCCCATTTGAGCCATGCAAGTTGAATTTCTTCTCATCAGATAACTGACTTCCACTGCTCGGGGATCCATTTGACATGCTCCTTACACCAAATTAATTGGGCCTTTTTCATTTTTTGTGTGAGGAGGGACTTCTTCTTAGGACAATGGGCTACAAGTCCATTTTTGAAGAGGCGTCTTCTGACTGTTACTGCATTGCTACCACACCTGTATATTCTTTTTATGCTCTTTTCAGCTCAGACGAAGAAGCTTTACACATAATGTAAATGCTTCAAAAATGCGGTCCTGTTTTGGCATAGACTCGTTTGCGTCTGGTTCCTTTTTTCCTATCAGCAGAACCAGTATTCTTGAGTTTGGAAAGAAATCTACTCACTGTTGACTGATTACAAGACACTCTTATAAGCAATATGATGGTTAGAACATCCTCGCGTAAAGCAACAATAGCATTCTTTCTTCGTGGCGTTAAACGCAATTCGCCATCCTGGCACAAGCAAGGAATGACTGCAACTCTTGCAGAGCATGCTTATATAGCTGAAAGTAACAGCTGATGCAATATTTGTCATCGCCTATGCGTGTCAATCTTATCTGATGCAATCTGTAAGAAATATTGCCATATATTTATGTTATTCGGACGACAATTACAATTTTCAGGGATGATGCACTTTCTCTGAACACCAGTGTACGTGTTGTATTTTACATGCTGATTAGAATGTATTACACAACATGCAGTGAATATTACGTTAGGAGGTATATGCAGTAAATTTTATATATTAGTTAGTCAATTAATAATAAATTGGTAACAAAATAATTAGTTATTGACTTTTCCTTCAATTAATCACAGAAACTTCATTTAATTTAAGAAATAAAAATCTAATGCACCTGAAATGTAATGTACTACATACATTAATACTATAATTAACTATTAATTATAGTTAAAATGAGCATTTCTTATGCTCATTTTAACTACAATTTTTTAATTTGCTCAATAAAATATGACAATTACTTCCAATGTCAGATTTGCTATATATTCTCATATCTTCAAATAATTGTTTAATATATTTGTAATATATTTTATAGGCAATTATATTTATCCTATTTTTCTACCTCCACATGAACTTATGGCATGTCAGTGAGTGCATGGTTTGTGCAAAATTCTAGCAGCTCTTTACCATTATTGTTACCATTATTATTGCACCATTACCTCTTTACCATTATACACCAAAAATATACAGATTTTTATAAATATCCTTGTACATACAACTTTCATTTTCTACCTTATTATTTATATTTCTATGACTACTATTCTTTGTCATAAGTTTATACTGCTCTTTCCAATATATTAAATAATTCTAATTCCTACACTAACCCACATGTTGGTTTCACACTGTGTCATGGCTACTTATTTCAATAGTGTGTCAGCCCCCCCCCCCCCCCCACACACACTTTGGCCATTATGAATAATAGACTGCAGTGGGTGCAGCGATCCATTTTTCCTGCAGAACAGTGACCAGTTGAGCTACCAATGTCGACTGATTACAAGACACTCTATACACAATATGACGGGAAGAATATCCTTCCTCATGTAAAGCAACAATAGCACTCAATCCAATATGGGATGTGTTAATCTGGTACTTACCTGACATTCCACCCCATAGGTCTACCACAGAGTTAAAATTGAGGTCCTACACTGTTCGTTCCAACTTTTGTACATTCATATCCGTGAACACTATTTGTTTTTTTTTTTGTTATTTGGTTTTTATGAGCATTAGCAACTAAGGCCATATTGCTCCGGGATATGCGGTGGTCATTCCCTTGACCTTTCCGCATCCTCCGTATTTGGTGGTGACGGGCTCGAACCCCGGTCTAATCAAGAAGCGTGTGCTATGCACTGCTGCTCCTTCCCACCTGGCTACGAAGGCGCCTCCGTGAACACTATTGAACAGCACTGGCAGTATGGCATAGTGCATTATCCTGTTGAAACAAATACAGATCTAGATCAAAGAAATGCCAGTTGCTGTGCAAGGAACAACGAATATTAGTGTTTGTGGCTCCTTGCACAATCACCAAAGGTCCTAGGCCATACCACGAGAAACTGCTGGACACCATAACCCCACTTTCTCCTCCTCAGAACTCCCCTGCTGGCACAATGTACAGTGGACCCCCACTTTACAATATTAATCCGTTCTACATACACCATCATATCATGAAAATATCATAATGTGAACTCAATAACACATTGTTTTTTGGTGATTCGTTCCAAGACCACAGAAGTTGAACTTTTCACTATATAACTAAGGTGTTTATCTCTCTAAAAGGTAATTTTTATAATGGAAATTGTAAATATTGATTAAAAAAAATTGATTAAAACTAATATATTGATTAAAGCACAACACAAAAAATCACTTCAACAACAGGATGCAAAAACAAAAGACATGGCCGGTTAGAGAGATAATTGTCAGCCAAGCCCATTGCATGGTGAAATAAGTAGGTACCTCTTAACATGGTTACTAGTTAGTAGAACCAAATTTCAAAAAACCAATTCAAATCATTAAAATGCACTACATTTTCATCATTATCATATGTTCAGTTATAAGAATCAATTTTGAACGCCTTTGTTATATCTCTGGAGGTCACAACCATAAAAACAATTTGCAGTTTCCAGTTTATTGGGCTTTTTTTTTGTTAGTGCAATCTATTATAAACAGGTAGTAAACTCTATCTTATTGCATTTACAATAGTACTGATGGCTGGAATTCTGTGGGTTTTTGTATTATTATGGGGAAATGTGTTTCCCCCTCCATGGAATCTTCAATCATATAAAAAACATAAATAAATTTTCAGAATCTTCTCTTCATTCCTATTTTTTAATTTTTGTAAACTTGTTGCTCCATATCTAACTTGGGCGTATCGTGTTCTTCGTTATTTATTTGCTTATCTTTTTTACTGTTTTAAATTTAACAAAAAAAATATATATATATATATATATATAAATACAGAGTTGTTAAAATTAAAGTATCCCTATGTAGAGGGCTCTGGAGAGAGTTCTAAGGCTCGTACTGAAGAGAAATTTGGACAACAGGTACAATAAAGAATGCACTCGCCATTTATTGGGGGGAAAAAATGAGTTACAAAATTTATCACTACATGGCGCTGTGGCAATACAAATCACTTGAGCAGCGCTACAATTGTTCAATGTGTCCTCCATTTTGGTCAACAACAGTTTCCATTCAAAGAACAGCATTTTCTACAGCAGAACATAACTTTTGAACATAACATGTTAACTGGAATAGTCAACACATGACGTCTAATAATGTCCTTCGGATCTGCCATAGTTTGACATCATTCCCGATACACCTGGTTCTTCAAAAACCCCACAACCAGAAGTTGCATGATGTGAGGTCCGGTGATCAGGGTGGCCAAGATGTCTGGAAACAATGGCTGATGACCCATTCGTCTGTGAAGTGTTGTTGGACACAATGGTGGGTGTGGGGTGGCGCACCATTTTGCACCAATATGGTATCCCGAAGGTACCCATGTTGTTGCAGCTCTGGTATTGCGAAATTTGCCAACATTTCATAATATCACTGTCCAGTGACGGAACAAGCGTGGGGTCCAGTCGGTGTTACCTGTTCAAAAAAATATGGCCCAATCGTGGCCGTAAATCCACACCACACTGTCACTTTTGGAGGATGCAACGGGCCCTCTCGGATAACTTGACAGTTTTCTGTTGCCCAAATGTGACAGAAAACCATCAAGACAGTTGTGTGTGTATTCACTTGCCCAGTTAAGCAGAAGTAGGCTTCATCACTCCAAAGGGTGTTCCATGGCCAAGTGATATCCACTGTCATTCACGCCAGAAACTGAAGTGCGTGAAACGAATATCTGCATCGCCATGCTTTAGCTGCTGTAGCATGTGCATCTTGTAAGGATAGTACCACAATGCCTGACACATTATTAGCCTTAAAGTGAAATACAGCATGTCCACTTCACGAGAAACAGCTGGCACACTTGTGCTCCCACATGGAGATTGACGTGATAAATCCACGACAGCCATAGCCACATCTTCAACATGAGAGGAGTCCACTCGTTTTCGACCTCTACCTGGTTGAACACTAAGATGTCCTGTCACTTCAAATTTTGCAATCATTTTGCAGACAGCACAAACAGTCATAGATCCATGCCTTATGTGCTTCTGATGCCGGAATTCTCTGATAGCTGCAGCTGCATTGTTGCTGTTCTGATAGGACAGCTTCACTAATAGCGCCTTTTCCTGTAACGTTGTCATTGCTGTTCCTGTAACGTTGTCATTGCTGCTGCTGTAGTGCAGGCAAACATCTACTGTATAATTTTGAAGAGACTGCTTTGCTTTTATACAGTACAGTAGAACTGAGTAGTGGCACTGTGGCAATAACTTACGATTATGCAAATAACATGTTATTTGCATAATCGTAATTAAGACAGTTACACGCCATACAGTGACAAATTTTGTAATTAATTTTGTTTTTCCAATAAATGGCAAGCACATTCTTTATTGTACCTGTTGTCCAAATTTCTCTTCAGTACAAGCCTTAGAACTCACTCCAGAGCCCTCTACATAGGGATACTTTATAATTTTAACAACCCTGTCTATCGGTGAACAGAAATATCAATTAGTTAGCATGTACATATTATAGTATTATAGTAGTAATTAAGCTATGTACATAAGCATAAATTTATTTTTATTTTTCTAACTTGCCAAAAATATTCTTCTGATTTGCATGTATCATTTAATTTTGTTAATTGGCAAGGTAATAAAGTGTAAATTTGTGCTTTATATCTTTACTTTTATAGCCTATTGATAATATTCTTCCTTTTTCTGCTTATCAGAATCACAATTTACATATCATATAGTGACCAGAGAGGCCATCATAAAGTGATTTGATCGTAAAGTGAACCAATTGTAAAGAGAGGGTCCACTGTACTCCAGAAACTGACATTCTCCGGGCATCCTCTTGACCTACACCCACTCATCTGATTAGAATATGGTGCAGCAAGATTTGTCACTCCACAGAACCAATTTCTACTGCTCTGTGGCTAATTACAGAGTTTGCTACACCATGCAAAGTGAGACCACTGAGTGCTTTTGGTGATGTTTTGCTTATGTGCAAAATCTTCCACGAAACTGAGGCTGTGGGTGTTCATATGTATTGTATTCCCATATGCCCCAATCTCTGTTGACAACTTAAACTTTTGGTTGGAGTTTTGTTGGGAGGTCTAAAAAGATTGCTGTATCACCCTTCCGAGCATCCTCTGGCCATGTGGAGTGATCTTCGTGTGCATTGCCGAACAGTATTGTGTTTTCAAAAGATTTTTGAAAACACAATGCTTCCATTTCACAATAACATCACCAGTGGTTGACTCTGGATGGCTGGAGGCTGTCCGCAATTGCACAAATCAACAAGCAAGCCAGCAATGTGACATCCAACATCACCCCTCTCAAAATCAGTCAGATCTACATGCCATGAAAAGAACAACTAACTTGTGTCACTCTGCCTTCCATATATACAAGTCTAAGTCACTTATTTATCCAGGAAGGTCTTAATTAACAATAAAAATAGGGGTGTCCAGATACTTTTTTGGAGGGTAGTATATACTACTCTTTCTAATATATTACAGAACACTAATTCTTCTTTCTTTCTTTCTTTCTTTTTTTTTTTTTTTTGTTGATTTGGTTGTATTTACAGATAATCTCATCACCTAATCTTCGATTTTAAAATTTGCTTGCATAACTCTACTTGGATAATGTTTCCCAGCTTCAAACTAGTTCCAAAACCTATTGTTACATCTTTCTTGATTGTAACTTAACTACTGTAACATAAATGTAGTCAAAATTTATAAAAAATCCAGCCAGCTTAAGTACATCAAATATCCACTCCTGATATGTGATGATAAAAAAAAAAAAAAAAAAAAAAAAAAAAAAACTGAAAATTGGTATAACAAGAAATACAAATTCTGGCAAGAAGAGATGAGAAAGAGACATCTGATGTTTCACACACTTTTGAGTGACTGTTTTATAACTTGGCAAAATAGACACTAGAATTACATGAAACATTATATGTTTCTTTGTCATCTTCTCATCTGAACTTACATAGGACTGTCTCCCAAATTCCAAAGAAAAGAGGAACACAAATTGTATTTCACCACATTTGGTGAAATACAATTTGTGTTGTAGCCACTTGTCTGGCATATTGTTACAATGCCAGACAAGTGGCTACAACAGAGGACTCCACAGAAGAAGAGTTCAAAAGGCTGTTATGAGAAACCTAAATGATAGCTAATATCAATTGTGTAACAATTGTGGAAGTGCATTTGATGAGGAAGGGTTCAAAGCTGTCAGTCAAGTGGTCAAGACTGTCTTAAGTAGGAAGTATCATTATCAGATGGGCTTGTAGAATTGTAAAATTAATGCCAGCTACTGTTGTGAACATTAGCATCACCAAGCAACATAATTTCAATGGTAGTGAGTGCAGAAAACTGAGATTCAAGAAAAGAAATAAATGCATCTGGTAAAATGAAATAAAGAGATCCTGAAGCCAAATGGGTCAAAAGAGGAGATTTTCGATTGGGAAGGCTCTGTCAATATCACAGTTGATGTATGCAATTAAAGCAAAGGAAACAAAATACACATGATACAAATCTACTCAGTTAATACTACACTGTATCAATATTTAAAGCAATTATTTTAGAAACAGATACAAAAATACATCAAAGTTTTCTGAGATGATCTTATCCCCTTTGCAGTTGGTGCTTTCTAAGGTGCTAGATTTTTGAACTACAATGCAAAAAGACATACTCCCTTATTTACTCTTTTGCATTTTAATTCACAAATCCAGCACCAGCTGCAAAGGAGCTGGTGCTGGATTTGTGAATTAAAATGCAAGAATTAGAAAGCAACAGCTGCAAAGAGATAAGTTATCTCAGAAAGCACTGGTGTGCTTATGTAGCTTGCCTCTAAAATCGTTTTTTTCAATCTTGATGTTGCATTAATACCACCTTTGAAACAGACAGAATCATGAAGGCTGGTACCATTAGATCAAAGTTGATACTGTTGATTTCATATTATTCTGATTATGAGAAAAAAATATATTACCATGCCTGGTTTTATGGGTAGTCATCTGAAAAGTGTTTCGATACCCTAGGAATGATTATGGGAAGGAACAACTATTTCAAGGAGAACCATACTTCTAATTTTGGATGTAACAAGTTTGCGAAGGAACAAAAAAGCAGGAGAACAGTTGGTGCATAGACTGAGTTGGAAAGTATTGTGCAAGCCCATTAATGCAAAGCTGAATTCTGTAAAGCTCAATTGCAATCCTCATTAGCAGAACTACACGATAGCAAGGCCTTGTAATATAAAAGTGATTATAACATCAAGGAAGAGAGAGAAAGAAGGAAGAAAAGGGAGCACAAACAAGAAAGCAATGTCGAGACGTATAAAAATCTTCCTAAAAACTTCAGATGCATAAAACAGTAGCACTCATCATGACTACTGATGATCACAAACTTTATGACAGTCAATAACAGTATATGACCATAAAAATCATCTATTCATAAAGAATTTTCAACAGATACATTTATGTACTTCAACTAATGGATACTTACCATTACAAGACCTCAACAGTTGGTTTTTACAGTTCTTATAGAATAATTCCTGAAATATATAAAAATATAAAATTCAATACATGCACATCAGATCTTGAAGTCCACTAAAATATTATTTTAATTTGTGATCTAACCCCCCTCCCCAATTCATTTTCTGCAAAGTCATCATATGTTTAAAAATATAAAATCTAAGAAAAGCAGCTAACACAAACTGTTAAATACCTGTAAACCTTCATTGCAATGAAATTTATTTTAGCACTGCACCAAGAAGCATATGATGTCTAAATGGCATTTTGCACAAGTTACCTTGATCAAAGTAATGAAAGCACTTCACCTGTGTAAAAGTATAGAATCTATTTATTACTAATAAAGTCTAAAGATCATACATTTTGTTTTCTCTACTGTTCTTCAGTACAAAATTAAAAATAATATGGTTTATCTATTATCTTCATTATATTTTTACTTATATTATTAATTTTATTCTTTAATATAAACAAAGTTGTCAATAACTTTAATTTTAAACCTAAAATTTAATTTAATCACAAAAACACCAAAATGACAACTATTTCTTATTTATGGTTGCAGCTATATATATACTAGGTGCTCTGGACACAGGTGTTGCTGTGTCCAGAGCACCTAGTATACAGTATACAACACCCATGTCCAGAGCACCTTTAATAGTTAATTCTACTTCATATTCTAAGATTAAGTAGAATTAACTATTAAAGCAAGTAGCATTAGGTAGAGATCTCCAGGTTCCAGGGTTAGGTTTTAGATTGCTTCAGGTTATTCTTTGGATCTCCTCAGGTTATTAACCCTGTATTTGTAGTGTGGGGTTGAATCAACTACACATTACTAACAGCAATTTGTGCTCCAACCACACACAGCTGAAACTCCTAATATATCTGTTGTTGAAAATGAATATTTTTCTAGAAAAATTCTAGAAATTCTGTTAATTATTGAGACAATTAGTAAAAATTCATGATTAAGTAAAACCACATCATGAAGAGATATTGATGGTAATTTCACTTTACTGCTGTACAGAGGTACGGGGTATCCACGGGTTGGACAAGATTTTGCAGTTCCAGTGAATGCTAAGTTTTTATTTATATTTAGCCGTTTTATTGACTTAATTGTTATATTAAATTATTTTCTATAAGTAGTTTTATAGTCCTAGTCAAGCTCATTGGTTTATTTTGAATTTAGATAGCAATTTTGAAAGTTAATACTTAGTGGACATCTGAGACTTTGGGGTGTAGGGTAGATGCCCTTGGAGGTATTAAAAGTGGGGAACTCATCAAACTATCAGTTGCCTAACTCAATGCCACAGCTTGCTCCTATGCATCAGGCAACACATAGTGGCAATCTCCAAGGCAGAATGCGCTGGTCCCACAGGAACTAGTTATTGTCAGTGACTCTATTGTCGGGGAGATGGGGAATATATTATGCAAAAAGATAGGTGGAACAAGACCTGGGTATGTCTGCAAGGGGCAATGAAGCTGTAGAATAAATATCATCTTTTAAGGGCCCAAAAGGTGATAATGTTGTACACGTACTAATGACCTTAAGAGTAAGAGATCTGCAGATTTACTTAACAAGTGCAGGTCAATGTTAAAAAAAAGTCGCGAGTTAGGGTTAAATTTGAAAGTGTCTGCAATTCTGCTCAGACACGATAGGAGGGAGTATATGATGAGAGCTTTATCAATCAATTCAGCCCTCGAGAGATTCTACAAGACTCATGGGGTAGAATTTTTTTCAGCGTGGTCGTTGCTTACTAACAGGATAGACTGCTTCTACAGGAATGGGATACACTTAAATAGAAAGGGTGCAAGAATATTTGCTGATGCTATCAAGGCAGTGTTAGGTGTGTCAGAAAATTGCTAGCTCGGGGGATTCGCAGACTAAAAGATTAACAGTATCCGAAAGCAGAGGCAAAAGTGATTCTTGCATTGCTTCTATTGTAATGAGCAGCAGCCTGGAGAGCAGGTTGCTGGGAGTCATCAAGGAACAAGTAAATACATGGGCTGTGTTAGGGTAACTAAGAGTAAGAATAGGTGCATGTATATTTGCATGTACACCAATGCTAGAAATATAGTAAATAAATTTGATGAATTTGGAGTGCTGATCAAGACATCAAAGGCTGATATTGTTGGGATATCAGAAACATGGTGTCAATGGATATAAGCAGTGCAGAATTGGAATTTGGGGAGTAAAATGTGTACAGAAATGATAGACAGGGTAGGAAAGGAGGAGGGGTTATGCTGTTAGTTAAGAAACACAAAATCTAAGGAAGTGCATCCTGTTGATATGCATGGACAGAGCAAGGTTGAGTCAGGTTGGTGTGACATAAGCACTGGGAAAGCAAAATTGAGAGTAGGAGTTTGTTACAGGCCTAATGTCTCTAATGAGTACAACAAACAATTGTGCAGAAAAAGAGTGGGCCAGTAAATCAGAATGTTTTGTAAGGGGGATTTTAACTTTCCAGATAATGACTAGAACTGTGGGTTGGTCACTCACACACTAGTAAGACTTTTCTGGATTTATCAAGGAACTGTTTTAAACAACTGATGATGTTTAAAACAGCAAATTCTAAATGGGAAGCCTTCAAGGAATTAATTTTGGAACCTTCTAGGCTTTTCATACCAACTAAGAAATACTGTTCAAGAATTAGACTTAAACGGATGTCAGATGAACTAATGAGGCTCGTGGCAGAGAAGAAAAATGTGTGGGATGCATATAAATTATCATGTGACACAGAAGCCTATGGCAGATATACGTTAGCCTGGAATCAAGTCACAAAGGAGGTCACAAATGAGGTTAATTATATAAATTCTAGAAGGAAGGGGATAAATCAGATTGGTCCACTTGATGTTGGTGGTTCCACTGTTGATGATCTTGCTCAGATAGCTGACAAATTGAATGAATATTTTCCATCTACATTCACACATGAGGAAATTCTGTAAGGAAGAGAAGGAAAGAAGTTTACTAAATCTAACACGGAGATAAATGATTTTGTAATAACGGAGAGTAAAGTGGAGGAGAAATTGTTGAAATTCAACATAAAAAAGGCACCTGGGATGGATGGAATCTATTTAGTTATATTGAAGGAGACAGCGAGGGAAGTTAGCAAACACTTAGCCATAATTAAGAGAGCATCCTTAGATTCAGTGGAGGTCCCCATGGACTGGAGATGTGCAAATGTATCCCCAATTCACAAAGGGGGTTCAAAGGGTGACATAAATAATTATAAACGTGTTAGTTTAACTTTTGTTCCAGGGAAAATAATGGAGTCACTCATTACAGAAGTGATGCAGGATCACCAAGACATGACTGCAGTAACAGTTCAGAAACAGCATAGGTTTGTTAAAGCGAAGATTTGTATGATGAATCTGATTGGATACTATGATGTGGTAACAAAGGAACTGGATGCAAAAAAATAATTTTGATATCATATATTTGGATTTTCGGAAAGCTATTCATGCTGTTGCACATGGAAGGCTGCTTAACAAATTGGAGCAGTATGCCATTAAGGGCAAATTGCTGCAGTAGATAAAGGGATGGTTGAGTGGGAGACGGCCGGAAGTGGTAATAAGTGGACACTGTTCTATGTGGACTAATGTTATTAGTGGAGTCCTCCAGGGTTCAGTGCTGGGCCCATTGTTGTTTTCTGTATTTATCAATGATATTGATAAAGGTATATCAGGCTTAATGTCCAAGTTTGCAGATGATTCAAAGGTTGACACGGCTGTTAATGACAGTATGCTACTGCAACAGGATCTAGAAAAGTTAGGCAGATGGGACAAGAAGTGGCAACTAAAGTTTAACAGTGACAAATGCAAAGTACTGTATATGGGTAGCAGTAACCCAAGAGAAATGTAACAACTGTGTGATACTACACTGAAGGAGGTCGTGAATGAAAAAGTCCTGGGGGTAATTGTGCAGTCAGATATGAAGTTCTCTGAACAGTGCAGATGGGTTGCCAGGGCAGGTCATGCAGTTTTGTCAACGATATATAGGAATTTTGCTAGCAGAGACAAGCAGGTGATTATTCCCTTGTATAAGGCAATGGTCAGGCCACACCTTGAGTACTGCATACAGGTCTGGAGGCCTCATTTTAGGAAGGATTGCTAGAACGAGTACAGAGAAGGGCAACAAGATTGGTGAGAGGAACAGTCTTGGTATCCTCTAATGGGATATGGAACACATTATACTTTGCTTTGTCTAAATTGAAAGAGACAAGCACATCACTGAGGCTGTTATGAATATTTTGTAAGCAATTCAGTGACACTGTAAATTTTTCAATGTTCTTTTTCTGGCTGAGAAAGATGGAGTAATAATTCTAACTAACCATCTTGCTAATTTCTAGCCAGGATGGTTCT
This sequence comes from Mastigoproctus giganteus, assembly GCF_048544385.1. Lineage (NCBI taxonomy): Eukaryota > Metazoa > Arthropoda > Arachnida > Uropygi > Thelyphonidae > Mastigoproctus > Mastigoproctus giganteus. The sequence continues at coordinate 101,786,899 of NC_143579.1, forward strand.
TTCACTAACTGTTGGTGCAACTGAGTAATTTTCCTTATGGACCTTTTATATTTCCAAATAACATCGTACTTTCTGGATTCTATGGAAGAAATTTTTTGAATGTTGTCTTATCCATTTTGCTTTGATTTAGTAGTAAGTTTAGTTTTGTTTTGATCTTTCCACTGATCAAATCTGCTGAATCACTATTTTAACTTTCTGATACATGTTTTTGTCCTCTAGAATTTCCTGGATTTTAATAGTAATTGATATTAGTTATTGCTATTGCATTATATCTGCCTTCATGATATATATTTGTTTGTTTTTTTAGTTGTTTGGGTGTTTTTCCACGTGCTGACAAAAGACTGTTTTCTTTCTATGATTGTTCATAATTGGTTCTGTGTAATACTTATCTCACTTCCTAGTGAATTGTGCTACATATATTTAGATCTTTTACATTCTGGATACTGGTGTTGATCTGAGTCTGGATCTTTTTTAGGCCTAAGTTTAGACTTTGTAACTCTAGTTGGGTTAAATTTCTGTTAGGTTAATTAATTCAGGAATAGTTTTTCAAGGGATGGAGTGCAGGGCTACATTTATTATAATGAAAACTGAGGTCTTACCTCAGTTTTCATTATAATTTCAGAATTATTATTATTATTAAATTTCAGAATTATTATGCAGAGGGATAGTCTTCTGTGAAGACTATCCCTCTGCATAATAATTCTGGATGAATTATTAATCCTCTCAAAGATTGTGGGGTCTGCTCTAGGTTGCAGAGTGGACCGAGCCTCTTAGTTAGATGGTCTTTCAAGGCTTGGCAGTTGGATTCTGTCTACTTGTTGGATATGATCCAGCTTACACTGAAGTGGAGTTTCTCCTGGGACTCCCCTTAGTGCAACTTGGACTACGTATTGGCATATTTCTCCAATTTCTGTAATAGATGCCAGTTCGTTTGGGTTTTTATAGTTGATTTGATACCAAGTCAGTTCTTTAGCATTTGATGAAGTTCCCTTAACTCAGTGGTTTTCGACCGGGGTGCCGCAACAACATTCCAGGGATGCCATGTAATTTGGGTTTAAGTTACTTAAACTTATTATTATTTTTTAATTTATATGTTTATTTCATTATAAAAAGGTGTACAGTATCTTTTTAATTTTGTGGTGATCTATAATTGATGTTTACTTAGTACCTCTATATAAAGAATAAAATTATATACTGCATATATTTTGAAAACGAAATGCATAAGGCACAATTCTTTATGTTAATACTGCATATATATAATTTTATTTAGTTTATATATGCAGTATTTAGTTAATACTCCATATATATAATTTGTATTATGAAATGTAATTTTTATAATACTGGTGTTAATCTGATACTGGTGTTAACAGGCAGAAAATTGAGTAGGGCTGCCGCAAAATAAAATACATTACTTAGGGGTGCCGTTATTACAAAAAGGTTGAAAACCACTGCCTTAACTTGTTGTTCAGAAAATTAAATAGCAACTTTATTCTTCCCTAAATGAACTAAGAGAAGAATAAAATCCATCTTTACTCTTTTATTCTCCTTTAAATTCGTTTCAGTTTGTTACAACTTTAGGACCATAAAAGAAGACATATTGTCTTGCTGGCTTTTTAGGATTTTTCATTTCTAAAATTTCTTCCAGTTTTTTGCATATCTTACCTGTGATAATTTTATGCCTGAAAGGAGGGGCCTATCATCTCACTAAAATTTTGAAGATTTCCTCTTTCTTTCAATTACTCTGTTTTTCATATATGGGTGTACTTTATATATTTCCTTAAAATTTGGTGGCTGGTATTAAATTTTAAGTGAACATGGAGTGATCAGTGTTTGGTTAACATTTTCAAGCTTTATTTCCTATTTGTGATATTTTTCCCCATTTATTTTCCATTTTTCATCAGCAACAGCAAGAGCATCACATTTATCTAGAAAGAAATATGCTTTTAAAAGGCTGGTCATTGATCATGATAATGGGTAATTATTTAATAAGGGTGAGAAACACATCCTTATGGGTCTTAAAAATGGTTCTTGAAAAAACAACGGTCATAAAGAGGGGCAGTCACTTAAAAGAGGTGGTTGTAAAGAGAAACTTTTCCTGTATATCAGTGACCATTGTATTAGTGTATAGTTTCCACAAAACAGAATACTATTTCCTAAGAAACTCAACTGTCCTTCAAAGACATGGCTTGTATTCAGAACTGATTACAAGAGCATACCAAAAATTTCAATAAACAGCTAATGGGTTTATCTCTTAGAAACTGAGCATAATGAGCATATCCTTTAAATAAATATCTTACCTTCTTCCAAATATGCACTCTCTCTTCAACAAATGTAAACAGCTCCTCGCACTTTTCTAGAGTCACACAATCAAACATATCACTAAGTAAAAGTACTGGAAGACTGCCAGAACAAATGTCTACAAAATAAAAATAAATCAAATTAAATAAATTTAAACACACGCACATATACTGTAGATATTCAAGTACAAGATGACTTAAAGTATAAGTTGACTCCTATGTTTTGTCTCAGGAAGTCAGAGAATGTACTTTAAGGGTATAAACAACGCTGAACCAATTTTGTATTTTCATCCATTTCAACATAATGAAATATGTAAAACTATTTTATCTAAAAGCTTTTCTTGATAGGAAATAAATGGAATATTTATAATGACATATTTTATAATATCAAAGACTGTTTACTGTTAACCTTAATGTTAAATAAATAAGCAACTGTTTGAAAAATTATTTTACTGGCAAAAAGTTTGAAAATGCAATTTTATTCATACCCAACAAAAGTCTTCATCTTCTTCTTTGTTGCCAAAAAGTAGTTCAGCTGCTGCTACTGTAATTTCTGGGTGATTGTCATAAACATCAAATGAGCAATCACTGTTAGTTTCAAGTCTGTCTTCATTATCTGATTTCTCAAAAATAGCTGTCTTCAGTACCATTCATAATATTACTAAAACCGGATTTTAAAAACACATATTTAATAATATCAGAAGGCAAATTCTTCCATGCTGGTTTTACCTATTCACAAGTGACATGGGCTTTATTACATTGTCATTTTTGCTAATTTTGTGTATATATGGGAAGCATCCTTGATATCACATTATATCAAGGAGCTGAATATATTCGTGCTGTGTCCATCATATTCTTGTCACATCCAAAGATTTCATATATGTTCCTGATTAAGTTCATTTTACTACTGAATACCTCATAATAGGAAAACTAATAGAACAAACTTATCTGTGAAAAGATCTAACCTTCCCAAACACTTCCTTGTTCATTTCATAAATATACATGGTCTCAGTTCCAACCACAATGATGTCCACTTCTGCTTTGAGTCTGCCAAGCTGCACTTACCTTGTCCAATAAAACCACAATTATCGGTTGGCTCTACTACTGCTCATCTCAGTTATCCTAATTATTCGCTTTACAACTTCTTCTTCTGGACATATGCAAAAGGGATGCTTATGCATATGTTCACTCTGATATTCCCTCTCGGAGAGTTAGCAATATGGAATTTCCTCATTTCAATCTTCTCTGGCTTAAAATCTTATCTCCATTCTGTCAATCCATCTGTTGTCTTATAATTCTCTTGGCTTCACTAATCACTTGGAATGCTTTTACTTATCTTTGAAACTCAATTTTCTCCAGTCCAACTTTCCTAATAGTGAAGTAATTTTTTTGGGCGATTTTTAATGTTCAGAAGTAGGCTGGCTTCAGTTTTTCTAGTCACATGGACCCAGATGGTTGAGATGCTGAGGCATTTGCAATTACTAATGACCTCTTACAGATTGTTCATTTACCTACCAGAATATCCTAACCACGTATCTAACAGTCTGGATCTTTTTCTCACACACAACCTTTCAAAGTACACAGTTATAGCTAGTGGTCCCCTAGGCACCTCAGATGGTTGTTGTTATTTGGTTTTTAGGAGTATTTAGCAACTAAGGCCATATTGCTCCAGGTATATGCGGTGGTCATTCCCTGACCTTTCCGCATCCTCCATATTTGGTGGTCACAGGCTCGAACCCCGGTCTAATCAAGAAGCGTGTGCTATGCACTGCTGCTCCCACCCACCTGGCTACGGAGGTGCCACCTCAGATGGTCTCTTCTCCAATGGAGCTTTTCTGTTCAATACTGTTCTCAGCCTCATATTGTTTGGCATTATAAGAATGTGAAATGAGAAGATCTGTAAGATTTTCATTCTTCTCTTTCATTGGACTATTTTTTAAATCTTTTGATATTGATATCTGCTCAGATTGCATCCAAAAATTATTCTTGTATGATGAAATCCTTTATTCCACACTCCACCTTAAAATCTCGTCCTTAATCTACCTTTGTTTTCCAATAAATGTGCTAAGGCTGTCCAAGATAATAATGCTGCATATCTTAATTTGCTCACAACCAAATGTCCAGGTTCATTTTCTGCCTAAACTAAAGCTTGCAAAAATTTTATAGCAGTTATTAATCAATCCAAACCAGATTCTGAACAAGAGACTAGCATACTGATCTCCTGTTCAGAATCTACGCTCGTGTTCAAAGAAAGTGCATCACCTCTGAAAATTGTAATTGTCGTCCGAATAGCGTAAGTATATGGCAATATTTCTTGCGATTGCATCAGATAAGATTGACACGCATAGGCAATGACAAATATTGCATCAGCTGTTACTTTCAGCTATATAAGCACGCTCTGCAAGAGTTGCAGTCATTCCTTTCTTGTCAGGATGACGAGTTATGTGCAGTTAACGCCACGAAGAAAGAATGCTATTGTTGCTTTATGCGAGGATGTTCTAACCATCATATTGCTTATCGAGTGTCTTGTAATCAGTCAACAGTGAGTAGATTTCTTTCCAAATTCAAGAATATTGGTTCTGCTGATAGGAAAAAAGGAACTGGATGCAAACAAGTCTCTAATAATAATAAATCAAACCAAAACAGGATTGCGTTTTGCAGCATTTATGTCTTAAAATCCATAAAAGCTTCTTTGACCGAGCTGAAAAGAGAATAACAAGAACATACAGGAGTGGTAGCAAGTGCAGCAACAGTCAGAAGATGTCTCTTCAAAAATGGACTTGTAGCCCATCGTCCTAAGAAGAAGCCCCTGCTCACACAAAAAAAAAATAGAAAAAGGTCTGATTAATTTGATGTAAGGAGCATATAAAATGGACCTCCGAGCAGTGGAAGTCAGTTATTTTCTTGGATGAGAACAATTCAACCTGCATGGCTCTGATGGAAGACAAACGATTCGCCACAGATGGTGAAGATACTATCCAGACTGCATGGTGTCTAACAGTGAAATTCCTTACTAGGAAAATGATGAAGGGGTGCATTTCATATCGCGCAGTAGGTCACCTGCAATTTATAAAAGGTTCCATAAATGCCAATGGATACCTGGCTATATTGGATGGTAAATTGCTGCCAACCATTAGAGACCATTTCAACCTACCAAGTAACTGCATCTTTCAGGACGACTTTACTCCTTGTCATCGGGCAAAAAGTGTAAGTAGGCACTTCTGTAGTTACTTCATTTCTGCATTAAAGATTCGACGGTAATGTGTTTACATTTGTTATAGGTGAAAAAATGGTAGGAAGAATGGTCCATTTCAACTGTTAGTTGGCCAGGAAACAGCCCGGACCTGAATCCTATAGAGAACTGTTGGCATCATGTGGAATCTGCAATTTCTAGAAAGAAACCAAACACCCTTCGTGAACTTCAGGAAGCCATAATTCGTATTTGGAACCATGAACTATCAGTTGAATATCTTCAGAAATTAATCTTTTCAATACCTCGGAAGTGTGCTACTGTCATCAGGCCATAGGCAGTTCAACTAAATATTAGTTTGCACCTGGTGAACTTTTCATTTTGTTTTCCATTTAAAATGATAAACTGAAGAAAATTGAGGGCTTCTGCTAACATTTCAATCATAATTGTTGTGTTTACCAAAACTGTTGTATAAAGGTTGCAAATTCTCATTTTGGAATATTTTGTACCTGTCAAATATTACTTAGCTTTATCTTAACTATTAATAAATATCTTTTGTTTAAATTTTTATTTGTGATTCTAGTCATTAATGTAACATACCATTGCAAAAAGGGTTAGAAATGTGGAATTCTTAGGTGATGTACTTTCTTTGAACACCAGTGTAGTTCGAATTACAAGAAATCACTCCAATACTCCTGGAGAATATGTTCCTTGTGCCATGGCACATTATCCTGTTGGAAATAAGAATTGTCAAATAGCTAAACTGTGGGCATGAAGGAAGGCACCTGATCTGGACTGCAACAAAGTTCAAGTAAGCTGTGCATCCAGATATTGATTTACTGCTATCACAATACACAGATAAACACTCCCAACACCATCACACTTCCACCACTAGCAATAAATCAATTGATTCCTGGACCAGATTATACTTATTGCCATACCCTAGTCCTGCTATCAACATGGAACAAATGCAGAGCTGAAATCTGGTGATTGCAGAATATCACCAGTCAATCCACTAGTGATATTCTGGCTTATGTTACTTATTTATGGACAAATTCAATGGAAAAGTTTGGTGAAATACAAGCAGTTGCTCTTGACATCTCAAAGGCTTTCGATCGTGTTTGGCATAAAGGTCTTCTAAACAAGCTTCCATCTTATGGTTTTCCAACTGTTTTTTTGTAATTGGTTATCCAGTTTTCTCTCTGATCGCTCAGTGAGGGTAGATGGCTCTCTGTCTTCTAACTTCTCCACTAATGCTGGTGTCCCCCAAGGTTCAGTTCTTTCCTCTTGTATATTAATGACCCACTCTTTTCCTCTTGTATATTAATGACCTTCTTCCATTGACTAGAAATCCTATCCATAGTTTTGCCAATGGTAGCACATTGCATTCCACTTTCCATTTTGAAAAACTTTGCCCTGCTCAATCAGCTTCAACTTCTCAAATATCCACTATCAATTCCTTAAATGCCGATCTCCAGGTAATTCTTCAGTGGGGCAAAGACAACTTAGTTGATTTAAATCCTTCTAAAACAGAGTCTTGTCATATCTTGCAAAAAGGATTCTTCTACTTCTATGCTTATCTTTGGTGACACTCCGAATTCTAGGCAAAATGATATATCTCTTTTGGGGATTACCCTTACTTCTAATCTCTCTTGGCACAAGCAAATTACAAATATTGCTTCCTCTGCATCTAAAAAACTTGGTTTTCTTTTTCGACGTTACTTTTCTTCCAAACAGCTGTTCACTCTGTACAAATCGCAAATCCGCCATACCATGGAATATTGTTCCCACATCTGGGGCGGTGGCCCCAAAACCTCTCTCAGGCTTCTAGATTCCATTCAGAAGAGGGCAGTTAGGTTAATTAATGACTTCTCTCTAACAGAGTCTCTCCACTCTGTCTCATAAATAATAAACTGATAATAGTCCTTCGTAATCCCAAAAGACTGAGTTCTGTACTGTAAAAAATCTGTAAAATTCTATATTCTTACTCACCTAATAGCTAAATGCAAAACTTTTTGGTAGGAGAGGATAACGCTATGTGCCCCCATTGATAAACTCGTGATGTCTCATGAATAACAAACCTAGAAATAAAGTATCCTGGGTTGGCAGTACAAAGAGTCAAAATCTCAATGGATGAATGACTAGATGATCATGTAGTCAAGTTATTTGGATCCAATCTTGTAGCCACCTCAGATACACGAAAATGCTCGTAAATTACCTTTTCAATGCTACCAACAAATGCACATTTTTAGCAAATCCCTGAAATCGTCATTATCTTCAACATGTTACTGTTAAAGTAACGATGGGGTCCCCCCCCTTAAAACATTCATTGTGAATTCATGAATTTCCTCTGGACTGTTTCCTTCCAACACAAAAATTTGAAAACAGAGCTAAACCAAGAGAAAGAGAAAAAAAAATGTTTCATTAAATGCTGAGAGTTGTAAAATTACTTTCTGTATATATATTATTAAAAGAAATGTACCTATGTTTTTCATATATTTAAATATTTGTAACTACCTCATTTATACATAAATTGAAAAACCTTTTGAATGCTACTTCTGTTACTTGTTCTAATATTATCTTTGTTATTATTTAAGAATGCAATATTGATTTTTTATAGTGGTTTTTTTCTATCATTTTATTTTATAAAAGGGTACCTACCAGCTTCAGCAGCATTAATTGACAATGATATCACCTTTTCCAGAAGAAGTTTCTCTGGGTCCTTCCACTAGTAACACCAAAGAGATTTAAAAAGTAAATAAAATGAAGCTGGCATAATATGGGGGAGGGAAGCAATTTTTTTTTTTCAGATAACTTTTCTTTTTATTTTTCCATTATTATAAATTATATTATGTATCAAATTTTCAAAAAATTTTTGGTGATTCTTTATAAATTTGGGTATGCTGATTTCAAACATGACTAATTGTTACACAATATCATGGTTTATCCAAAAATGAAAGCCAAGTAAATATTCTACGCTAATAACACTATATCAAATTTATTAATCCAATGGTGGAAAATGTTTTAGGTTTTTCTGAATTCTGCTTAGACAATGCTGCTTTAAAAGACCATAAGTGTGCAAAATTTGAAACTACATATCTTGCTTCCCAGAGTGTAGTGGAGCATGCCAGATTTGAAATAAATTTTTAAATAAACCTGAACAAATTCTACTAGAATTTCTATATTTATAAAGTTAGAAAAAAAATTTAGATTTTTAATCATTGATTAATGGTTATTGTGGGAATGTTATTCTTGAGGATCACCTGTAAAATTCATGGGTGATTTGTTAACTCAGCAGTAGTATCACTTGTTCAGATTACGAACCTACGGGGACATAAGTTCAAATTAAGAAAGGACAGATGTAGAATAGATGTGCGGAAATTTGCCTTTAGCCAGCGGGTGGTTAATTGCTGGAACAAACTTCCATCTGTTGTTGTGGAAGTTGATAGGTTAAATAAATTTAAGGAGGAACTGGACAGGCATTTGGAGGGAATGGCGTGATGATTTTTTTTTTTTTTTTTTTTTTGGCTGATGCTGCATAAGCTCCTACACTTGCTTTCTTGCATCATGTGCCACTACTACTACTACTACATCACCTGGCAGGAATGTATTTATGTTTGCGTCAGGTGATAGGATGGCTTGACATATTTAAATATCTAATTCTGATGGCTCACTAGTTGGGGATTAGCAGTTATTACATTTTGTACCTTCTTAATAGTGACTTTACATCTTACATGTGCTGCTTTTTTGTTCATTTATATTGTTGTTCCCTCTGTGTAAACTGAAGGGGGCCTGGCAGGCTATGTGGTACTGCTTACAGTACTTCGCTGTGCTGCCAAGTACAGTTCATTGTATAGTGAAACACTACTTTTCATCATAAAGGTAGGTTTTTCACTATCCAAAAGCTTCTCAAAGTTCACAACTCACCTATGTGGGTATTATCACAGAAAACAGACAAATTCTAGTAGGGTTTGTGGCCACAAACAGTAAATCAGCTAACCCAGTGAAATTTCATGTAGTGAATGTTACAAGAACCTTGGGGAAAAAGATGGATATGAATGATTTCATGTTTATAATAGTTGTTATGTACACCGATAGAATTAATATAAATTCATTATGTTTTAGGGGCATCAGCATATATACATAAATCACCTATTGTCTTCACCACATCCATCCATCTGTCTGTCCGTATGTAATAACTCAACTCCTAAGGGATAGGAGTTTTAGGAAATCTATCCCTAAGGGTAAATTTCATAAAACATATAAAATTTTATTTGGCTCTTGTATAAAAATTTGTCAAGCCATTCCAAATTTCATTAAAATCGGATCAAGAGAAATCAAGTGATTATTATTTCTTTATCTGCCAATCCATATGTAATAGCTCAACTCTCAGAAAGGATTTTCATGAAATTTTATATCTGCTCTATTAAACAATCTGGCAAGCATTCCCAATTTTCACTAAAATTGGACCAGTAGAAATTCGGCAATTATTTATTTATTTTATTTTATTTTTTCATACATATCAACGTAGGCCATTCACATACCATATATTGTAACTGAAATGCTGGATATTATGTTTATTGCCTTGCATGGATTGGAAGAATGAATGGGCAATATGGTGGATGTACAGAAATGAAATGCTCTTGGACTATACATAAAAGTCATTGCTTTTTTTTTTTTTTATCATACATTATTATTACTTGCTAATGTGCCTGAAATGTAACATTGCATACATTAACTTACTTGTTTTCATTGAAATGCATTAATTTCAAAATGTTTCTCAATAATGTTGGCTTGATTTGTTTTAAAGTTATGACAAAGTTTTGTGTAATTATGCCTCAGCAATCTTAAATTTTGTAGGAATTAACTGTTTTATGTTTCTATTTTATGTTACCAGCATTTTTCTGAAAATTTAAATAAAGTTTTTTCTTACCAACATTTGCAAAATTTTAAATTATTATTAAAAAAAAAAAAGAAGATATAAAATTAATAAGTACTGTAATTTAACAGTAAAACTGTCAGACATCAGTACACTGCAAACACAATCCAAAAAAATTAATACTTTTTTTCAAATATTAAAGTTAATATCCAGGGCCTGTCTGGCTATACAAGATCACATGTTAACAAAATGGGCTGATTATTGCCAGGTCTGGGGGATATCCGATCAATCTGATTAGCTACAATGAGATATAAAGGAATTGGAAGAAAAATTATTTTGACATCATATACTTAGATTTCTGTAAAGCTTTTGATACTATTACACAAGAACAACTGCTGTATACAAATCTGAGTAGCTGGGCAAGTTATTGCTAATTGTTAAAGGGGCAGCTGAGTAATAAGAGACAAAAGGGTTATCAATGGTCCACTGTTCTACACAGACTAATGTTGAGTGAAGTCACTCAGGGTTCTGTGTTAGGCCCTGACTGTTTTTGATACTCATAAATGATACTGGTTTAGGCATACCAAGTTTAATGTCTAAGTTTGCAGACAATATAGAGGTGGGCAGGGAGGTTAATGACAGAAACTAGGATAATAAAGGAAGAACTGAATAAATTAGGTATGGGCTGTTAAGTGGCAGTAGCTTGCACTTATTAGTGCAAGCTACTGCACTTAGGTAGCCAATAAACCCAGAATAACATTCCGAATGATGTGCAAGCTACTGCACTTAGGTGGCAATAAACCCAGAATAACATTCCAAATGGGTGGCATCAAACTCAAGGTTGTGCCAAATGAAAAAGATCTCCAGGTAAATGCACAGTTCAATATGAAGTTCTCTGAGTAGCACAGACTGGCTGCTGGGACAGTATATTGGGTTCTGTCAATGATATGCAAATTTTTTTCCAGCAGGGACAAAGAGGCAATGATAATGCTGTATAAAACAATGGTTAGGTTGCATCTACAGCATAAAATCTTGGAAGCCTCGTTTTAGGAATGATGTGGATCTGTTGGAATGAGAGCAGAGAAGAGCAACAAGTTCAGTCAGGGGCACAAAAGGATACTCTTACCAAGGAAGACTTCTATCCTGTAAATTTTAGCAATGGGCTGAAAAGCAATGACTAAGGTTTAACGTTGATAAATGCAAGGTATTGCATTTGTGTAGCAATAATCCCAGAATAACAAATCATTCAAGTGATATGAAACTTGAGGTAGTAGACAATGAAAAACACTTAGGAAGATTCCAGATAGGGTGCAAGGACAGTTTTTAGGGTTCTGTCAATGACAACAGGAATATTTCCTGCATGAGTAAAGAGGAGATTATCCCACTGTATAAGGCAATGCATAGGCTGCATCTTTCAGTCACATGGGTCTGGAGGCTTCATTTTAGGAAAGATGCAGAGCAGTTGCACCTTGTGCAAAGAAGAGCAATAAGAGTAGTCAGGTAACAAGTGAGGGGAACAAAAGAGTGCTCTTACCAATAAATACTTCAGTTCTACAATACCACAGCATCTGGAAAGAAGGCACCTGTGAGGATACCTGATTGAAGAGAAAGCTTTAAATGAATTAAGTAAACTAAATGCTGATGGCATTCTTGCTCTTTTTTGGATAACAAACATAAATGGACATAAATTTAATTTGAAAAAGGATGGATGCTGGATAGATGTGTGGTAACTGCTTCCAGCCAGAGAGTAATTGCCAGTTGGAACAAACTTCCATCTGGTAATGTGGAAGTGAATAAATTTAGTACTGGTATTCACAGTGGAAATATAATACAAGGAAGCAACCTTATACAGAATTGAGCATTTAAAGAAAATAAAAAATATACTTATTTAATTTGCCCACTCCTTTAAATTTATTCAAACTAGTAACAAGCCTATCCAACAATGAACCATTTTTTGGCTGAAAGCAAATTTCTGGAGAACTATCCTGTCTGTAACCATTCTTTTCCAATTTAAGTGTGTGTGTGTGTGTGTGTGTGTGTGTGTGTGTGTGTGTGTGTGTGTGTGTGTGTGTGTGTGTGTGTGTGTGTGTGTTATCATCAGCATTTAATTTACTCAACCTTTAATCAAGTATCCTTGAAGATGTCTGGTTTCTAGATGCTGCAATATACAGAAAAAGTCTTCTTGAGTGCCAGTAACTGATCTTGTTAAACAGACATATCTAAAATGAGGGCTTCCAAACCTGTATGAAATATTCAAGATGTAGCCTAGCCATTGCCTTATAATTACCTATTTACCTCTGCTGATAAAATTTGTATAAATTTATTAGCACTGTATGGACTGTATGAGCTGTCCTAGCAACCTACTGCACTACTTAGAGATTAGACAAATTACACTATATAAACTTGTGTCCTTGTAGCATTTTGCCACCACTAACAGTCAAAATAAATATCCCCCCCCACCACCTATACACACTTGGTAGAAGATTGGCAGTTTCAGAAGGTATGAAAACAACTTCATACCTTCTGAAACTGCTTCTGAAAACAACTTCATACCTTCTGAAAACAACAAATTGAGAAAAGTTCAGTTTGTAAGTATCTCACTTATACACAAGAACTTTGAATGAGAGAGGTGAACAGCCACACATCATCTCTTTTTCAACAAATTCCATACTGTGTTATGTCAAATAAAATTATTTATCTGACAAAACTTTACAGAATCATCTAGATAAATCTTCCTCTGTGATTGTGATCAGAACTTTTTGAAAGACTCACACATAATAACAAAAAGCCCCACAAGGACACAGTTGTTCTCACATGGCTGTAGGCTTTTATTTGTGCATACTTTTAATGAAAAATGTACTGGATTACTGTTTTAACATCAACTACACCAAAATAATTTATCCATGGTTCACTTCTTTGAAACATGTAAAATACAAAAATAAATAGTTCTTTGCAATTTAATTAATTCCATTTATTGTGTGAAATTAGTCCTCCTAATACCATTTTAGGATCACCATTATTTCATAAACTGATTGAGTAAGTCATGTTGTCTACGTCATTAAGATTTACCATTTTAGGATCGCCATTATTTCCTAAACTTATTGATTAAGTGATGCTTACTTGATTGAGATTTTATGGATAAATGATCTAATTGCAAAAAAGACAGATTTTTGAGATTATGGCAAAATTATTGCAATGTTTGCTCTACTTAAACACTCCTTAAATTTCTGAAACTGTAGCTTTTCAGAATAACTATATTTTTTGCATACCATCGAAATTTTATACTAATAGTAAAGCTGAAATAAAAAAAAAAAGCAACTTATGTAAAAACACATTACTATTATTTTTGACTTCTAGTGACATTTAAGTAAAATGTACAAAATGTTATACTCATATTATAGCTCCTGGCATTCTTTGAATCTATTTTATTCACAACTAGAAGGGCATTTTGATCAGTATTCGTTTTTTTTTTAAGTTGGGTGGGACAGTATCTACTTTAGGCCCACCCTCATCATGTCGATAAAGCATTATTTTAATTTCTCAAAAATTAATAGTATTAACTAACTTTTGCATACCTTGTGGATATCTTGTGGAATTCCCCTGTTAGTCCAAATTTGCCTATCAGCTCATCTGGAATGGTGAACTGACCAACAATGATCTAAATGATTCCTATCATATAAGGACTGCCTTAGTGAATATTTTCTGGGAAAATTCCTGTTTCTGGAATTTTCTTGTTGGAAAATATTGTATTTACCTACATCCTTAAAACCTTTACCAGCATTAACTGTTGATATATTTGATGGCATGATGGGGTGAAGTGCCATTCTTAAGTATGCTATTATCAACTAATATCACATAAATAGTATTAAACTACAGATTTGGTATGGAAAAGGCTTCCACCCAGTGAGAAAACATGGCAATAATCACAATTATAACTGCTATAAAAAAAAGGGGAAGGGGAGGGACCCAGTATATCAACAAAATGCTAAAAAATTCTGACTGAAGGTTGAACTCATTGTAGGGGCTCATTACCTGAAAGGCCTTATCTGGCACCATGATATTCCAAAAATATTCTCAAAACAGTTTTATTATGCAGACAGCATTTCTAATGCAAAAACAAGCCAATTCAAATTGTTACACAAGTTTCAAAAGCAGCAGCTCCAAAATCTGACACAACAAGGACTTGCACACTGTCACTGATATAGTAGAAAATTCTGTCAACAGTGCCTGTTGACAATATTTTCAGTGCCAGAGGCTATGCTAGGCCATGCAATGTTTGGCATGGTTTATAAGTACAGTTACAAGGAATGTGTCTTGGGTAGTTACTAAAGCAAATTAACAGCTTTCTGTTGTTTGAACTGACTCCTGAACAAATTTTCTGTTTATAATCCTTGACAAGCACATGGTCAGATGAGTTCACAAGATAGAGGATACAAGAAATTGCATATTGGATTTAGCAGTCATGCAGGCTTGAACCACAGTCACTCAGAGCATGTGTACTTTTGCATCCTTGCACCAGACCACATCGCTGACCAGTTTGAAGGATGTTGTTGGAGTATAGGTTTATTGGCGTATGGGCTACTATGTCCAAATTGCACCTATTATGCTGGAGTGTTATCAATATGGAATAGACCTAGAAGTGAGTATATAAGTTGATAATTTTTAGGTGAGCACAAAACCCTGATAAACTGGCCTCATCTCCAATAATAATAATTTTAGCTGAATGCTAATATATACACTCAATGACAATATGCTTAACAGTAAGGAACGACAGTGCAAACAATGGGGGGGGGGGGGGTTAAAAGCAGTAAAAAGAGGTGCGTTAAATGTGCATGGCCAATTCATGCTTTCACAAGCACAACCTCTTCACGCCTGTTTAATCAGAAACTATCTCCACAGCTGTGGATTCTGTATTATTTCAAGAGGCTTGTTAAATGTCTGGGTATGCCACATTATAATGGATATGTATGTCAGTACATATCCATTATAATTGGCTTGTAATTAGTATAAGGAACTGGGAGGGAATCAAAGTCAGTAGGGGCCTTATGCTTGATCTGCACACTCATTTCTGTATTCTCACATGCCAGAGTATCCAGCAAAACTTTACAGTCAGTTTATTTTCATTGACATGAAGTAACCAGGTTCTGATTTGTGTCAGAAGTGGATGGAAATCCTGTGACTTATTTTGTACGGCCATCACTGCACTTAAAGTGTCTGTATATATTATGACCTGTGAACTTAAAAGGCTATTAAGAAGTCAAAGCCACCTTGGCTGCATAGAGTTCAGCTGTAAAAACACTGAATTCTATACAGGACAG
This sequence comes from Mastigoproctus giganteus, assembly GCF_048544385.1. NCBI lineage: Eukaryota > Metazoa > Arthropoda > Arachnida > Uropygi > Thelyphonidae > Mastigoproctus > Mastigoproctus giganteus. Next base: position 101,802,583 of record NC_143579.1, read on the forward strand.
AGGCAGTAGACTAGGAAAGATTACTGCTGCTCCCACAGATGTGTCAGTTTTTGAGTCATTTGTATGTCTGCAGAGTTTGTGCAGTGGAGACATGTAACTTTCTTAAATTTTGGTATGTTTCCCCAGTGACAAAAATATTTATTGCAAGGAGGTACAGTAAAACTGTCAGTTATCTGGGGCTCAATTATCCGTAGGGTCGGATTAACCATGGTCTCTATATGAATGTAGTTTTATTTTTAACAAACATTTAAAGAATATTATTTATCTGTGCGAGAGGATTCCTAAAGTACATACAGGAAATCACTACTGCGTCTCTTGTTTTGCCACCTGGTAAATCACGTCAGATGTTTTTACACCCGCAGATGTGAAGTCTCGAAACACCTGCTGTATTTCTAATGCCAAATAACGTACAAATGTAACCTATTCGCATTTGTCTACTAAACATCGCGAAACCTTGTTCCTGTGCTTGCTGCGTGTCGTATGTAATATTTATCTCATTTCACACCTAAAAATGTTGGGAAAACAAAAACGAGTTGTTTTAACAGTGGAAAAGAAACTGGGAATTATTAAAAGACATGAAAAAGGTGGAGTGTTTCAAAGCTTGCAGACAAATTTGGAATCGGCCAGCAAACTCTACAGGACATCATTAAACACCAGCCCAATATAGATAATTTGTTTCTAAATGTGACACATTTGCTTGTGCTTCACAAAGAAGAAAATAGCTCAAAGGTGTACAAACGAACAACTTGAAAGTGAAATGATAAAGTAGTTTTTACAACAGAGCTGAAGAAACTCCAATTTCTGGACCAATGATTTTAAGCAAGGAAAAAGATTTTTTTTGACAAATTATTAATGCCTCCATTTTCATTTGGTTGGTTGAAACGATTTAAAGACAGGTATGGTATAAGAGAGTTAATGCAGATAATGAAAGGCTCAATGAAAAGCTCAGTGCAGATAACATGGGAGAAACTTTATTTTGTGATGAATTAGCTATGATTATTCAAGAAAAGAGTCTTGTTCCATCTCAAATTTACAACACAGAAGAGATGGGACTTTATTGGTAAGCAATGCCCAATTGCATGTTGGTGTCTGTACAAGAAAGAAATGCACCAGGATATAAAATTAGCAAAGACAGGATAACAATTTTCTGCTACGCAAATGCTTCAGGGGATGATAAATTAAAATTAACCGTAGTGGGAAAATCAAAATCTCCTAGAAATTTAAAGGACATGACTAATATTCCAACAGATTATTATAATCACCGATCTGCATGGACTAGGGATATATTCAAAAAGTGGTAGACAGATAAATTTGTTCCTCACATTAAAAAATTTACGTCTCTAAAGGTCTCCCCCACAAAGCAATTTTGTTATTAGATAATGCTCCATCCCATCCTCCATTGGAAAAACTATCTGCAGAAAATGGCGATATTGTCGCCATTTATCTTCCACCCAACGTAACACCAGTATAGACCAGAGGGTGATTGAGAGCATGAAACAATTGTATAGAAAGAAAGACCTTGATGGTGGACTTTATCACAGAAGAAAAGGTCCTCTTTTATTATGAAAGTCACTAAAAATTAAAAATGCTATCCATAACATTTCTACTGCATGGGTGGAAGTTAAATTATAAACAATTATAAAATTTTTCAAAAAAATATTGTCCGATGACTTTGTAATCGCCAAAAATAATTTGGAAGTGGGAGACTCAAATAACACTGTAGAAATCATTCCTGATATTTTAAACCCAGTTCAAAATATTGAAGGATGCAAAGACTTAGATAAGACAAGTGTTAATCAATGGTTAAATATAGACGAAAATGAACCTGGCTATGAAAAAATGACTGATGATGACTTAATCCAAAGTGTGCAAGAACCTACGGAAGGACCTTACAGAAGGATGATGATGAGGAACTACAACCAGCTTGAATTTGTGGAAAGTCAAGATGATGTAGATTATATTGAAATGTGACAAATTCATGAACACAAAAGAAAAATAAAAGAAAAAATAATGCTACAAAAAAAAAAAAAAAAACAATCAAAAATCACAGACTTTCTATCAAAATGAATAAAATATTATTTTTGTTGTTATGTTTGTTTGTTATTTGGAGCATTAGCAACTATGGCCATATTGCTCCAGGATATGCGGTGGTCATTCCCTGAGCTTTCCGCATCCTCCGTATTTGGTGGTGACGGGCTCAAACCCCAGTCTAATCAAGAAGCGTGTGCTACACACTGCTGCTCCTTCCCACCTGGCTACGGAGGCGCCTATTTTTGTTGTTATATACGTGTAATATCTTGTTTTTGTGTTTTGGAAGTTATTTAAACAAACGAAACGTAATTTTGGTTTACTGTGCTTTTTCAATTATCCCGACTCTTGCGTCCCCAAATTACCATGGATAATCGACATTTTACTGTATATACATTGTCCATGGTGGTTGGACCATGTCTGTGTTTGACCCTTCAGAGATATTTGCAAGTTGGATGTTCCATTGTCACGTTAGTTCCTGTACCTGGATACCAGCAAGACAATTTTAGTGGGTTTGTTTTAATATGTTTATCCACTGAGGATTGAAGAGATATATCCAGATGGGGTGAGAAAGGAGGCTATGTAATTTTGCTGCATAGTTAAGAAGCAATACCTTTCTCTTAAGATGTAGTGGAGGTTCATTGGCAACTATGTATAAACTTTGCACTGTGAATGTCCTGAAAGCTCCTAGGACAATCCTGAGAGCAGTAAGCTAGACTGAACTGAGCCAAGTCAATGTAGTTTTATGTCAGAGTCAAACTGGGGGCTACATAGAGGATCTGATTTACATCTGATACAAAGAGGATCTGATTAAGGTTCAATATAGGTGTAGCAGGGTAAAGCAATCTACCCCCCATGCCAATGACACTACATTAATCTTTTTCAAAGTAGTGCAATACCAGCTATCTCGTTGTGAAGACACCCACAATATGAGATACAATTAAAACGATGCCTTTACACTACATATATAGTTTAGATTTATGGGTAAACTATGGTGTATCTACACCGATATTATATAGTTAATTACTTAAACCCATAAGAAATTATGCCTTGTGCATTTCGTCTTCTAATACATTATTATTTATTCACCATTTGGCATCTCTCATATTGTGGAAATAACTTCATAACTGTGATGGCACGTTGCATTACCAGGATACCTGCCCACCCACAGATGATGAAGCCAACTAGCTTTGAAATGATTGTCTGGGTGGTGGTATCCACTGAAAATAAATAACAGTAGTCTTCTCTACTAGAGAAGTGTTATTTATTCAAAGTAGTGTAATAACAGTTATCTCATTGTGAAGGCACCCACAATATGAGATACAATTAAAATGATGCCTTTACACTACATGTTTGTTTGTTTGGTTTTTAGGAGCATTAGCAACTAAGGACATATTGCTCCGGGATATACAGTGGTCCTTCCCTGACCTTTCCGCATCCTCCGTATTTGGTGGTGACGGGCTTGAACCCCGGTCTAATCAAGAAGCATGTGCTACGCACTGCTGCTCCTTCCCACCTGGCTACGGAGGCACCTACTACATATGTAGTTTAAATTTATGGGTAAACTATGGTGTATCTACACCGATATTATATAGTTAATTACCTAAACCCAAAAGAAATTTTGTCTTCTAATACATTATTATTTTTCGCCATTTGGCATCTCTCATATTGTAGAAATAACTTCACAACTGTGATGGCACGTTGCATTACCAGGGTACCTACCCATCCACCCACCGATGATGAAGCCAACTAGCCTTCGAAATGATTGTCTGGGTGGTGGTATCCACTGAAAATAAATAACAGTAGTCTTCTCTACTAGAGAAGTGTTATTTATTCAAAGTAGTGTAATACCAGTTATCTCATTGTGAAGGCACCCACAATATGAGACACAATTAAAACGATGCCTTTATACTACATATGTAGTTTAAATTTATGGGTAAACTATGGTGTATCTACACCGATCTAACTTCTTCATACACAGTTCATATTTGCATTACATTCTTCTGGAAGGTAAATTTGGTATGAAGTATTAGGTCTAAGAACTGGATATTTTTGCTATGCAGTATTTGTTGGGTTCCCAGCATTAGCTCAGGATTGGGATGGAGCTGATGCTTTTAACAAAAGTGGATGGCAGTGGTTTCTGCAGAGAGGCAACGGCCAATGTGGAATCCCTATGGTTCTATTTTGTTTGAGAGCTGGGGTTTGAGAGCACATATTTTGTGAGTGGCAGGATACTGTAAGGTCATCTGCATATAGATAGGTGTCAATTAGCCAGGATACTTTCTATTGCATTGTTTATCCTAAGTGCAAACAGCATGGCACTAAGAACTTCAGTAATGCAATGCTCTATCTTGAACAGAGCACTGCAGTAACACAATGCTTGAACACTTGAGTTCTGTACAATTGGTGGCTGCAGACCCCGAAGTCCTGTGGCATACAGATTTTTAAGAATGCCATAGTGCCAGTTAATATCAAAAACCTTTTCAATGTCCAGCAGATCATGGCATGGGTGTTCATTTCGGATAAAAGCATTCCATATGTTGGATTCTACCTTGATTGTAAGGTAGACGTGTTTTTGGAAGCCATACTGGTTCTTATTCACCACTGACTGAGATTCTAGATACCATATTAATTGATTGTGAATCATTTTTTCTAATGTCTTACCAAAGTCACTGCTAAGAGATATTGGTTGATAGTTTCATGGATCCAACTGATTCTTTCCAGATTTAAGAGGGGGCTAAGATTATTGAGTGGTGCCAAGAATGAGGGTAATAGCCTTCTGAGAATATCAGGTTAAAATACATCAATAATGAATTTAAAGTTTACTTTGTCAAGGTGCTAAAAGAATGAGATAATATATCCCGTTCAGGCCTTGACACTTTGCTGACCTGTTTAGGGAACTCTCTAGCTCAAAAACTGTAAAAGGTTGGTTATATGGAAGAAGCACTATTGCATTGAAGTTTGGCTTATACTGTTCTGCACCGGCTTTTTCTTGTTTAAAGACTGACTCAAATGCTGATGTGGCTGAGATTTTAGCAAAGGATTCTGCTAGGGCATTTACAATGGAGAGGAAAAGTCACTGCCATTCCATCTTAGAATAGGAGAATAGGAGTCAATAATGAGAGTGATTTACCATTCAAATTTTTAATTAAGTTCCAGAGTTTTCTATTGTCTGCATTCTTTGTAATAATCAGATCCACAAATCTTATTTGCATTTTTTCCTTATATAACGTGCCTTAGCTTTAAGTTTTTAGAAATTAATCAGGTTGCCAGTTGCTAGGTACTTGTGGAACAGGTTCCAGTTTTTTTTTTTTTTTTTTGTTTTGTTTTTTTTAGCATCACAGGATGCATCCACCAGATGTTGGCATGTCTGTGAGGACCAACTGAAGTTTAGGGTATTGCACATGTTGCAGCTGTTATTATGTATGCTACAACATAATCATTAACATCATTAACAGGACAGCTTTTGATGACTTTATCATCAAAGGAAATAGCAGTGGTGAACACAGCTTGGAAAATTTCCATTTATGCAACTGTGTGTACATTACAAGGTTCTATTTGTTTGTGATTTGCAAATAATCAGGTAATGATTATACTGTTCAGTGAATTATCTAAAACTATCCACTGAATGAATGGAAATGGCTTTCGGGAACATACTGAAAGATCTATAGCGGTAGATGCTCCAGTGTAAAAGTGGATATGTGTCTGCACCAGTGATACTTATATTGTATTGGGTATATAATAATATGAGATTCTGTTTGTCAAGTATTGTTTCAATGAGTTTTCCTTGTGTATCTATCTGAGAAATCCCCCACATAGATGGTGCCAGTTGAAATCCCCCAGCAGGCAGAAAGGAGATGCAAGCTACATAATAATATCCTCCAGCTCTTTCAAAGTTAATTCTTTGTTTGGGGAAAGATATATATAGATTATGGTTAACATAAAACTCAAAGCAACAAGTACCACTACAGCCTCTAATGTGATGTATTTGGCAGGAACCTTGTTATTGCCAAAAGTAGCTACCCCTCCTCTTGAGTTAGTGATGTTTCTGTCTTTTTTGATAGATCATATAATTTTTAATCACTGGGGGTCCAACTTAATCAACTTAGCCTGTGGGGTTAAGTTGGTTTCTAGCAGGCAGATGCATACTGGACAGTATGGTTTGATTAGATCATAAATACCATAAATGTTGCTGTGTAAGCTTCTGCAGTTCCACTGTATAATGTTCTTCATTATTTGGTTTTAGAGATCATGTACGGTTCTGTGTTTTTTGTCTCCAGGCTGGTTGTATTGATCTAGTTTCATCTTTTCTTTTTTTGGAAAGGTAGGGTGTTCAACATCCAAGTCATTAGTATGTACATCTAAGATTGGCTCATCCTGAAGGGTACCATATTTGCTGAGCACTCAACTAAGATAGACCATATTTGGTCTATCTTAGTTGAGGCTGATACTTTCAATTTCAGAGTTCCTGGCAGAGTATGAGAAGCAGTTGGTGGGACTGTTAGCTGAGTGTTACTATACATTTTACATTGTTTGGTAGGTGTCTGCTGTGGAAATGAGAATACGGATTGAGCCCAATCAGCAACTGACATAGATGGGGGGTACAGTGACAGCCATCTATTTGCTATTGACTGGTATTTCTGAGTTGCTGCAGCATAAGTGAGTTTTGGTACATTAAGCATGACTTGCTTCCTGATAGGTAAGCTTTTGTTCAACCTTGTATTTTTGAATCTTTTTTCCTACCTTCCAGAGTTCACAAGCTTTTGGGTAGGCTGTATGCAGTCTTTACAATTTTGGCTTGTAGCATTTCTGTGGGGAAATCCATCTGTATATGGACTTTGGAGCTGCAGTTCAAGCAGACTGTGTCCACTCAACATATTGTGTTGGAGCATCCAAATTTTTGACACTTGTAGCATCTGATGGGATTGGGTATATAGGGAATGTACAGGTATTCTGCCAAAAGTTTGTATTTTCAGTAGAGTCTGAGAGTGCTGATGGTTAGCTGCTTCAATGAGTAAATCTCCTGATCTGAACCTTTTCACCATTTTCAATGAACCAACCAAGTTTTCTAAATATATCTGAATTAGAAATAGTTAAAGGGGTATTTGTAGGTTTGGACAAAAGTGAGTGTAATATAAGGAATGTTGGATATATTCTTGTTGATGCTCAATATTTTATTAGTCTTTTGGATAGAGACAAGTCATGGTTTGTTTCATTCAGGCACAGTAAGGTGAAAGTCTAGGCTGCTCAAGGGCAGGGTAATTGTTATAATCTATGATTGCTCCTTTTAGCCCTGGAGGATAACTCCCCCCCCCCCCCCCCGGAGTTACCAGCCCCACCACATGGAGGCAGGAGCGGCTACCAGTGAACAAGCGATAAGTGTTTAGTGGTTAGCAGGTCAGTTCTATATACAAGAAGAAATGTGCCTTTCCTTTCTTTTTAGAAAGCTTACTTCTTTACTTTGAAGAGCAGAAATTAAAAAAAGTGTAAATAAAAACTTGAATATTCTCCGTAATCAGTTGATTGGGGAGAAAACGCTTTTGAAATTTGCTTTGATCACTCACAGCCAGTTTGAAGGATATACCTGAAACAATATAATCTAAGTCACACCTTGTTGCAAAGACTGCTGCTGCACGTTTGCAGCAGCAGTCAATAATGCTTCATCATGCTCTGTTAAGATTTTTTGTTGCAATATAACATACTTTTTTTCTTCAGGGTTGATCCTTAGTTGCTTCTGGAATTGTTCTGGTCCACTAGAGTTTATACTAACAACTCTTTCATATATTGGAAGCAATAAGTGAAATCCTATTTAATTTTATGCTTCAAAAAATTACTGGCTATCCATAAATTTTGTGTGGAGCCAGCAAACTTTCAACTGCTTTAAGGAACTTTGGTCTTAGGAATTCACAACAGAAAGTCAGCTAGCCATATATTAAGTCCACAATTTACTAAATTTATTCATAAAATCATATAGCTTCTATGAGTGTATTAAATATTTAATTAATACTACAAATATTTATACTTCACTGAATCATATCAGCATAAAAATCACTTAAATATATACAGTCCATTCCGGTTATTTGGGACACATCAGGACTAGTGCATTTTGGCCCGATTAAGCGGCTGCCCCAATTATATATCCGAAGTTTCACGTAAATAGTTAAAAATACAATGTACCCTCCACATTTACAATTGATTCATTGTACAATCAAATCACGTTACGACAAACTCACCATAATAAAGTACCATTCACTATAAGATGTGCAGTAAGCGCCGATCACTGTGATCACGTTTGAGAATTGAATTTTAATTCTATTAAACAGCGATTCTAATTAGCGAAAAGAGGAGGAATATTATTCACATGCTATAAAAGCAAAGATATATTAAGCACAAATTTATCCTTTATAACCTTACTAATTAAAAAATTAAATGATACATGAAAATCGTAAGAATATACGTGATAATCGGAATAATTAATATGTACTGTAATATGTACATACTAACTAGTTGACATTTCTGTTCACTGACATTTGTGGGTGGGGGTTAAAATTTAAAACAGTAAAAAAGATAAGCAATCAATAACAAAGGAATACGGCACACACAAATTGCAAGTAACACGATATGCACAAGTGAGAACGGAGTAACGAGTTACAAAGCTTTAAAAATAGGAATGAAGAGAAGATCTTAAAATTAATTTTTTTATATGATTGAAGATTTCATGGAAGTGTAAACACGTTTCACCATAATAATCCACAGAATTCCAGCTGTCGGTATTATCGCAAATTCAGTAAGATCGAGTTTACTGTCCGTTTATGATAGATTTCACTAACAGAAAAGCCCAATAAACAGGTGACTGCTAATTGATTTTATTGTTTTATGGTTGTGACCTCCAGAATTTCGACCGAACTACGTGGTACCATCAGAGACAATCGTAGGGTAACCTCCAGTGCTGCGGTCTCCTGCCCCGATTAAACGGCATGTTGTCCCAATTAAGCGAAGTAAACCCTGGCTATTTTCTCGATTGGTTTCTGTTTTTTAAGATTTGCCCCAAATAAACGGCTGCCCCGATTAACCGGTGGCCCAAATAACCAGAATCCACTGTATAAAACTCTTACGGTAAAGTTTACCACGAATGTTGCGGCATACTGCTTATCAGTTTGTCATTCTGTTCTGACACGTTCATAACATTCTCTCTCTCTCATCTTTCATAATTGTGAATGAAAAGGAAAGCAGCTCTACTTTATCAACAGGGTTGGACTGCTTGTATTTCTAGATTATCATAAACATATGTTTCTGATGAGATAGAGGAGTTTCCACCCTATACATTTATTTTATTTAAAAATAAATCTTTAATGATATTAGTCTTTATAAACTAAGTTCTTTTATTAATCTTCATTGCTTCTAAATTGAGAGAGGGTATCAACCCTGAGCCATATCATGTGTTGTGTTTGAAATGAAAAACCTGCAGAATAGGTTTTTTTTTTTATGACTAAATGAACAATCATGGCAAGCTGTTCTCTGGTGTTTATTACAGCCATTTAATGAAAATAAGAAATTTGTACAATTTTTAAAAAATTCAAATTTTAACATATTTTTAAATTTTTCAAAAAAAGAAAAAAAGTGGGGAAAACTAAGGTATTGCAAAAAAACAGGGGAAAATATACATTACGAACTATGCTACTATAGTGAAACAAGGAAGAGGTCAAATTGAGTCAAAAAGATGGATTCTCCATCATAATACATAGAGGCTTCAGTTCTGCAAATTGCAGTGTCCCTAGACCAAGCACCTGTGGGAGATCTGATTGAGGTGTTTAAAGCCTTGAATGGATTGAGTAAACGGAGTAGTAATGGTATTCTTCCACTTGCTGAGACTACACATGAGGGGGACATAAATTCAAGTTGAGGAACGAAGAATGGTTGCAGGACAGATGTGTAGGAGTTTGCCTTTAGCCAGTGGGTGGCTAATTGTAGGAACAGGCTGTCATCTGTTATTGTGGAAGTAGATGGGTTGAATACATTCAAGGGAAAACTAGACAAATTCTTGGAGGGTATGGATTGATGAACTTTTTTTTTTGGTTGATGCTATATATATAAGCTTGCTTTCTTGCATTATTTACCTTACTACTATAAACTCAAAGAGTTAGCAGCTATGCAGATTCTTTAACGCTTCTTAAAAAGAGGATGAGATAGCAATGCAATTCTTGAACACACTGTTGCTATTGAAACACAGTGAGGAAATCTATGACCTTGATACCATTTTTTTGTTTTAAAGTTGATTTTGTACTCATTCCTTCTAGGCATTCCAGTGGAGATCAGATCTATGATACAAGTTTTACACAGGAGCAGCGTCAACAAGAGAAGGATGTCAGTACTGCTAGAGTTTCTAACAGAACTGAAAGATTTCAATTGGTTCCCAAAATGGAAACTATACAGAGAATACAGTCAAATATGCTACAAGAAAAGTAGCATCAATCAGCTCAACTAGTGCCCCTACAGTAACATCACCTGTTGCAGAGGGGAGGGACAGACTAGCATTTTCATTTAAGAGTCAGCACAACAAGAGAAAGTCACCAATATACTAACCATCCAAGGCATATACCTCATGACTGCCCTCATAATCCTAGTATCAAGAACTGGCTTACAAAAACTACTTTCAAACATTGCAAGGCTTATCACAGCCTTTGAACAAAATATTGTCAGCTGGCACTGAGAAGATACAAACAGTTTTCTTTCTAGATTCTAGGGCTAAACTTTCTCTAGTTTCAGCACAAATTTTATATGGTCTGTTAGACAGTCAGAATGTAGGAGAAAGAGAAAAATTAACTGTTCCCAATAAAGTGCTTATACAACATATGAAGCTAGCAATGGGCAATGCATTGAGTACATGTTTGATTCACTTTCTTCCTTTTACTTATCATGTAGTGTATAAACTGCTGATAGTAAATTATATTATGGAGTGAGATCATGATGTTATTCTTAGAAAAGTTGAAATTGAAAAAAATGCTTAATGTGACCTTAGTTTTCTTTCCTCATTTTTTTTATGGTGTCACCCCAAACACGAAAGGTTTTAGTAGCTACAGTATTGTAGCACTTCGTATGGGATGAGAAAATAGGAGATACATATATACGCTGGACTGGAATTTCTGTATGTTTTTTTGAAATTTTGAAAAAAAAAAAAAAAAAACATACACTGAACACTGTTCAATGAATACCATTTCAACAAAAATTTCATTAAATCAAAAATATTTCCAGGTTCCAGACAATTTCCCTTATTACTTGTGCTTTATGTAATTCTCGTTGGAACGAAATAGTTTTCACAAAAAATTCACTACAGTCAATTATTTTCAACTCTACCTATGTATAATATATACTAGATTACAATTTAAAATGAAAGAAAAACTTCATGTGAAAATTATCAATGACATGGTGTACCCCATATTGTAATATGGTTATGGGACAATTCACTAAATTTTTTAAAAAAAATGGAAGTTTTAAAAGATGAGACAAAAGAATTGTTATCACAAAATTTATCTGTTTTCTATATTTTTTATTGATTGTACACAAATCCATTTTTTCTGCCACAGTATTCAATTATATCCAATTACACTTTTATTAGTATTATTAGTGGCAAATGATGCAAGAAAAGCAAGATTACACATCATCAGCAAAAAAATAAATAAATAAAATCCTATATTACGTGTCCTCCCCTCCAATAGTCTGTTTAGTACTTCCTTTAATTTATTCAAATATCAACTTCCACAACGACATATGGAAGTTTGTTCCAATCATCCAGCCGCAGATTGAAAGCAAACTTTTACACATCTATTCTGCCACTATCCTTCCTCGATTTGAATTCATACCCCCTCATATGCATAGTCCGAACAAGGAAGAATGCCATCAGCATTGAGCTTGCTCAATCCATTCGAAGCCTTAAACACCTCAATCAGATCACCTCCCAGGTGCACAGTCTCCAGACACTGTAATTTATAGAACTGAAGTCTTTCTCGGTAACATCATCCCCTTGTTCTCCTTATCAATCTCGCTGTCTAGTCAAGCAGTTCTACATCCTTCCTAAAATGAGGCTTCCACACCTGTATACAGTACTCAAAATGTAGCCTGACCACTGCCTTATACAATTGGATAATCACCTCCTTATTTCTGCTAGCAAAATTCCTGTATATCAGTGACAAAATCACATGGGCTGTCCTGGCAGCATATCTGCACTGCTCAGAAAACTTCGTACCTGACTGCACAATTACCACCCCCCCAGGTCTTTCATTTTCCACTACCCTGTGTGTAGTACCACACGGACGGTAGATTAATCTGAGATTACTGCTACCCATATGCAGTACCTTGCATTTGTCAATCTTATACTGCAGGGGTAGCCAACTTAATTTGTGATGCAATCTACTTTTTTTTCTTCCAAAATGTGCCGTGATCTACCATCTCAAGAATTTCATTGCACATAGTTAAAAAGATTAATCAACACATTGAAATATGTTGTTTATAAATTTTAAAATTAAATACAATTCAGAATTCTTATTTTAAATTCATGCGTATTTAAATTTTTAATTTATATGAAGTTTGTGACTTCATGTCATCTGCCAAGCTTTCAAAATCAGGGATATTATTATTATTATTATTATTATTATTATTATTATTATTATTATTATTAGCCATATGGTGCAAGGAAGCCTGAGGCTTTTGCTGCACCAGACAAAAAAAAAAAATATCTGAGTTACCCCTGAGAGGGAGAACAAGAGTCAGAAATATAAGGGAAGAAAGAGAAGAATGATGATATCCAGTTCAGAAACCTGGGTGTGCCAAGGCCATAATCACCGGATGTGAGACCCTGGGGAAATATACTGTGATAAGGCCAACCGTAAAGAATCTTCTGTATGAGAGTCCGTAAGAGTACAGTGATTCTACATCTTTGTTAGTTTCAAATACAAAAAGGCCAATTCACATAGATGTGTGAAACCAAAACAGGAATTTAAAAGTTCACTACATTTTTTTACATTTGGGTACTTTTCTCGGAAACATATGTCAAAAAGTCCTATTAGCATTAGTAGAGAGGCATACAACGCAAGAAAGCAAGCTTATGCAGCACAAGCCAAAAAAAAAAAAAAAAAAACTCCCGTTTCACCCCTCCATTTGTTCCAAATGCCTGTCCAGTTCAGCCTTAAATTTATTTAGGCTATCAACTTCAACTACAAAAGATGAAAGTCTGTTCCACCAATCAGCTTTCCGCTGGCAAAAGGCAAATTTCCACACATCTATTCTACAACTGTCTTTCTTCAATTTGAATCAGTGCCCACTCAGGTGATTATTCTGAGCAAGAGGAAGAATCCTATCAGCATTCAGCTTGCTCAACCCATTCAAGGCCTTATACACCGCAATCAGATCACCTCGCGGGTGCCTACTCTCCAGGTGCTGCAATTTGCAGAACTTAAGCCTTTCTTCGTAAGAGCACCCCTTTGTCCCCCCTTCATTGTACTACTTCTAACAACTCTACATCCTTTCTAAATGATGTCTCCAGACCTGTACACAGTACTCTGGTGTACACAGGTGTGGCCTGACCATTGCCTTGTATAACATGATAATCACATCCCTGTCCCTGTGACCATTGCCTTGTATAACATGATAATCACATCCTGCTAGTAAAATTCCTATATATCACTGACAAGACTCCATGACCTGCTCGCTCTGGCAACCCATCTGGTCCTTGAAGTTGTCACAGACATTCTCTCAGATATGCCAGACAAGCTGTACGTGCAACCTGGGAGTCTAAAACGCTGATAGAACTGATATTCGGGTGACACTCAAGTCAAGTGGACCCAATTTCGGTGAAGTCTGGATGGTCTGTGACAACCAAATCCTCTGCTTGCACCTTCACGAGGGTGGAACTGTGAGTAATCCTGGGTATAACCTCCATGCATAAGTATGTAGTGGGTGTCCACCCAGGTGTGAACCAAACTAAGCAGGGATAGAGGTGTGGCGCCAACACCACATGGAGGAATGCCACCCCCCTCTCTATGTTACTAGGCAGTACTAGGTGGTAGATGACTCTCATCAACTGGTGCAATACCACCACTTTGCTTATTGGGGGCTTGAAGTGGTGGAACCCAGTTTTAGTCTCTAGAGCTAAGTTCTGGTCAACCCTTCCCCATCTCTTCCATCATGCAGTATGATTGATGACTTTTGAGGTTATGATGAATGTCGTGGCGAGATCCAATATTCCTTACATTTCGAGGGTACAGATCTAAAACGGTGTTCGCAGGCCAGCCGCTAGTTAGTACAACGGACCAAACCTCTTGGTAACTCTCTAGGAGGCTTCCGGATCAGCTAGTGCATAATCTTGCTACCTCTACTCTGCCAGATAGTGACTGGAGGGAGTCCGAGTAGTGTGTATGCAGGGGGCATTGTCGAGGCCACGTTATGTCAAGGATCTGGGTATATTCTTATTGCATATTGCATATCGTAATTGGCTTGTTTCTAATTCTTCAGTTTCATTTTCCGCCTACACCAAACCTCGCAACAATTGTAAAGCAGTAATTAATCAGTCCAAACTAGAGTTTGAACTGGCTAAGAGTAGAAAACTTGCTTCTTGCCCTAATGGTAGCCGAGCATTGTGGTTTCTTGCCAAAGCTATTGGCCGCAACGTTTGCCCATCTCTGCTCCCACCTCTGTCCAAACCAGATGGTTCTGTTGTCACTTCACCCAAGGATAAAGCTGACATGCTAGCATCCCATTTTTCTTCCAACTCATGTATTAATGATCTTGGTAAAACAGCTCACACCATTCCCAACACACTCCATTCAATGCCTCCTGTTCTCTTCCATCAAAAGGATGTCAGAAGGATTTTGACAAATCTTGATGCTAAGAAAGCTCCAGGTCCCGATGGTATTTCTCCACTTGTTCTAAAAACCTGTGCCCCTGAACTTACTCCTGTTCTTTGCCACCTTTTTTCACTTTCTTATTCCAAAGGTGTTTTTCCTCCTGCTTGGAAATTTGCTCACATCCAGCAAGTTCCTAAAAAGGGTGACAAATCCTTCCCATCCAATTATCGTCCCATTGCAATTACTTCTACTCTTTCTAAAGTAACGGAGAAATCAATTAACAGCCAACTCTTAAACTACCTAGAAACCTTCCATCTGATCAATGTTCGCCAGTATGGATTCCGTCAGTGTCGATCCACTGGTGATATTCTAGCTTATGTTACCCATTTATGGACTAATTCAATGGAAAGGTTCAGTGAAACACAGTTAGTTGCTCTTGACATCTCAAAAGCTTTTGATCGTGTTTGGCATAAAGGTCTTCTAAACAAGCTTCCATCTTATGGTTTGCCAACTGTTTTTTGTAATTGGTTATCCAGTTTTCTCTCTGATCGCTCACTGAGGGTGATGATAGATGGTTCTCTGTCTTCTAATTTCTCCACTAATGCTGGTGTACCCCAAGGTTCAGTTCTTTCCCCCACTCTTTTCCTCTTGCATATTAATGACCTTCTTCCATTTAATGGAAATCCTATCCATAGTTTTGCTGATGATAGCACATTGCATTCTACTTTCCATTTTGAGAAACCTTGCCCTGCTCAATCAGATTAAAATTCTCGAAAATCTGCTACTAATTCTTTAAATGCCAATCTTCGGGTAATTCTCCAATGGGGCAAAGACAACTTAGTTGATTTCAACCCTTCTAAAACTCAGTCTCGTCTTATATCTCACAAAAAGGATTCTTCTGCTCCTATGCTTATCTTTGGTGACACTCTGATTTCTAGGTAAAATGATATATCTCTTTTGGGGATTACCCTGACTTCTAATCTCTCTTGGCACAAGCACATTACAAATATTGTTTCGTCTGCATCTAAAAAACTTGGTTTTCTCTTTCGCTCTCGGCGTTACTTTTCTTCCAAACAGCTGCTCATTCTGTATAAATCCCAAATCCACCCTACCATGGAATATTGTTCCTACATCTGGGGTTGTGCCCCCAAAACCTCTCTCAGGCTTCTTGATTCCATTCAGAAGAGGGCAGTTAGGTTAATTAATGATTCATCTCTAACATAGTCTCTCCACTTGCTGTCTCATAGTCGTACTGTTTCTGCTGCATGCCTCTTCTACAGATACTTCCATGGGCACTGTCCGTCTGAATTGGCTTCTATAATTCCCGCTCTCTCTTTCAAAACAGTCCAAACACGTGCAGCCACCAGCCAACATCCATTTACTGTCCAACTTCAAATTCACTGAACCAACTTTTCATCTTCCTCGTTTATTCATTCAACTGCTATTTTCTGGAAGAACCTTCCTTCATACTTATTTCCTGAAAATTACAGTCTAAGTCCAATGTCAACAAATATCTTCGTTTGTCTTCTCAACCTTCAACCCAAGCACGATACTAAGTACTATAGGTTCTAATACCTCTCGTGTTTGGGGTTTACATAAAAAAAAAAAAAAAAAAACTGCACTGCTCAGCGAACTTCATATTTGACTGCACAATTACCACCAGGTCTTTTTCACTTTCCACTTCCCTGAGTGTAGTATCACACAGTTGGTAGGTTTCTCTTCGGTTATTGCTACCCATATGCAGTACTTTGCATTTGTCAATGTTAAACTTCGGTTGCCACTTCTCCGCCCATTTGCCCAACTTATCTAGACAGGAGTAGCATACTGTCTTTACTGTCATTAACAACCCTGCCAAATTTGTATCATCTGCAAACCTGGACATTTTCTGATGATCTGGCTTTTAGGAAGATATCGTTTCGCAATGTAATAATTTCAGTTAAGTAATATTTTCTAGATATAGAAAATATTACTTAGTAGATATAGTGTAGCTTAATTTTCAGCACTCACCTCATAGTAATCTGCTTAGTTTGTTGAAAGTTTCCCCACGTACATAGTAATTATGAGATTTTAACAACTTAAAGAAATTATAAATTTAAAAATACTAAATTATGAGCTTTAAAAATTTGCCTAAGAAAGGAAAGTGCACCTTCCATTCTATGGTTGTTTAATTAAAATTATGTATTAAAATAAAATAAAATAAATTAAAGTAAGATAAGAAGCTAATAGCCGTGCACGAACTACTTTTGAAACCATCTTCAGTTAGCTATAGTGGGAAGAGAAGAGTGCGCGAAGTGTGTTACATACTGGTTAAGTTCCCGAAATGCATTTCAGTGCACGTGGAAACGTTATACGTGCTAAATTCCAAATAGTGGAAAAGTCGGTTGGAATCTTTTTGTTTAATATGTTAAACGATGTGTGGCGCTTAAACCGCTCAATGACAAGGGCTTCATTTTGAAGAATTTTATAACTGGAATTCAGTTTAACTACTGTAATAGCTGAATCAATGAGTGGGTTATGATTATAAGATTGAACATGTGTTAGTTCTGTACTTGATAAATTAGATTTGAAGATATTAAAGCGGTAGTGTGCACGTGTGTTATAAATTTTTGAAGTCCCAAATTTTGCTGTTGTATAGCCTATGTAACATGCTTGACAATCTGATTGACATCTAATCAAATATATAATGTTATTATAATCTTGTGTCCCATATTCAAACTGTGTCTCTCGACAAGAACAGGCGGAATATGGCCAAAGTAGCTCTTGCGCCAAAAAAACCCAACAACAACAACCCATATTCATATGTTGTCTTGTATGAATTAAATTTAGAACTTAATTTATTATAAGATGTAAATATTAATTTTATCTGTGCTCTTAAAAATCTGTTGAAGTCATCTAGCATATTGTTGATCAAATGGGAAGGCAATAAGGGGTTTGTGTATCTTATTCATGTGGTTATTAATTTTGCTGGGGTTATTAGTACTATTATAAACTTTAGTAATGGTTTCTTTTATTAGTTGTAATGGGTATTTCCTGCCGATAAATTTTTTGGTGAGGTATTGCAATTCTGCGGATAGGTCTGTTTGTGTGTGACTATATTTGATAGCATTATATATCTGATTATAGAGAACTGCTTTTTTTGATGTATAGAGGATGGTGTGAGTAGTAATGTAAGAACTTACTTGTATGTGTGTTCTTTCTGTATACTTTGGTGCCTAAAATTGGACTGATTCTGTATATAGTGAGATTTAGAAAATTAATTTTATTATCGGTTTCTACTTCGAGGGTAAATTTGAGTCTCTCATATGTTCTATTAAATGTCTTAAATAAAGTGTCGACAAAACCGCTACAGACACTTTATTTAACACATTTAATAGAACATATTTTTTTAGTAGAACTTTAGTAGAAATTTAATAGAACATCAACAAATATTTTAATTTCATTCAGCAAATTTCAAAATCTCTGTAGAAACTCCGACTCATCCACCTCACATCTGTTTGTAATATCAGATCTGGTTCATTTTCATCGAGTTGCATTTTGAAGTCTCCTACGAAGAGATTGTTCTCTGCTTCATGATTTTGAAAGCTATGTCCATAACACTTTAGTATTTAATCTTTTGCTGGCTAACACTTGTTGGTGGACGATACAATGGTAACTCAAAAAATCTTATAATTCATCATCCTTTTGGCACAACGTGACGAATCCATTAAGATGCCCTGTCATTGCTTTAGCTCCATCTGTTATTGATATGAGCTTAAATGGTGGTAATTTTATTTTTTTCTAGAGTCACTATTAGGTGGAAAATCCGACTGGTATTTACCATAGAGTGCACTGAAGTGCCTTCTAAATTTCCTTTTTGGGTATAGCCACGGAAGCATTGCAAATCAAACGACGACATTTTTCTTTTATCATTACAAAAAAAAAGTATTCTAGTTCCCACTCTTGATGAAAATGATACGTTTTATTCTTTTTCGTAGTATTCATTTTAAATCAAAGGGTATTAAATTAACGTATAAGTACTGCCCAGTTATTAATATTAAGTAAACTAAATAAGAATTCGACACATACACTATGCTCTCCACATCGTAACTGTGTGAATTTTCACTAGACAAATTTAAAATTCATAGTGATCAACCAAAATTAAAGCCACGATCGACTGGTAAATCGTGATCGACCTGATGGCCACCCCTGATATACTGCAATTGCCATTTCTTAGTCCATAACAACATTTTACAAATGTTTGTTACAGCCTAAAAATTATCTTAAATTTCTATTGTCTTTGTGTAGCCTGATAAGTTTCAGTTTCCTACGTATTTGTGTAAACCATATTTTATCAACATTGAACTTTTTAATAGCATCATGAAGGGAGTATTAGCAGTCATGAAGTCTGCTAATAATCAATAACTTGTGTATGTACAGAATGCCACTTAAAGCAACACAACAATCCTCTAATTAGCATTAGCTAAAATGCAAACCCTCTAATGTACCTTTAATTTTCTTTTTATTTCATTTATATTATAAATATGAAAAAATACTTACAAGGATTTGTGCCAAGAAGTCCCTTAATGCTTGATCCACAATGGATTTCATATCATTTTCACTATAATATAAAGAGCAAAATTTTAACTGATAAAACAACAATCAATATCACATTAAGAGATAACTCATTTAGTGCATATGTTGAAAATTCCCATGCATTTGCTATATACCTTTGACATTTGTTGAACTATGTGTTTGAATATTTTAGTAACATCCAGACACTTTTGTTGAAACCAATTCAAATGTATTCACATTAAAACAGGCAAAATAATGCACGTATAATATGGTTAAAAGCTTCAGTCTTAAAAAAAATTAAAACAATGTTTTTCCCCCTGAATTAAAATAGACTACATTCCTTGTAGTCTATTTTAATTCAGGTAATTATCCTAATTTACATTTGCATAATTTAATACAGTTGAATTCCCAGATATGACAACCATAGGCCTGGTCCTGGCATTTATCTGATTCCAAGTATTATTATAACCATACAAAGAAAAAATAAAAGATACTGCATTTAGACTACAGCTTAACTTTTTTTTAGGACTGTACAAGTGAATCCTACATTGAGAGAAAAGTAACATATATATATATATATATATATATAGTAACGAATGGGCCTGGAGTACTGGGGTCCATAGTTCAAATACAGATATATACAGTTATACCCAGTTATTTATTAACAAATAAAGTACAAATAAAAGTAAAGTACAAAACCACGTGTTCCGAAAGCTACTGGTTTTGTACTTTACTTTTATTTGTACTTTATTTGTTAATAAATAACTGGGTATAACTGTATATATCTGTATTTGATATATATATATATATATAATAAAGTGAATTTTGTTAGAGTACAGTAAAAAAAATAATAATAATAATAATAATTCCTTCCCCTCCAAAATATACTGCAAACTAAACTCATGTCAAAAGTTTTGCATGAGTCCAACTATCAAGTTTCCTTAAACAATGCAACCTTTTCCACAATAGATAATGATCTGTAGTTATTTTTTTGAAATATCATAATCCTCTGGGCCACTTGCTTTTCTTTTAGGTTGCTTCGGCAAATTCAAAAGAATCAAAATTACTGCATCAATGCTGCTTACACACAAAACAACCTAAAAGCTGTTTAATATTCAGTGAATGCATTATGCAGCTTAATGCTTCCTGTAAAATCACGAGACCCAGAAACAAATCACTAATTACACTGGTAGGCATCAATTTCCTCCCTGAAAGAATTTTGACTGATTCTCATAGGAAATATATGTTTAAAAACTTAGATGTCTGCTTAAAAACGTTCTCTCACCCAGTTTTCAAATATTGTAGATTAATGAAAAATAATGAATTTTGTAGTTGGATCAAACCAACTACAAAATCAAAATTTATAGTTGATTTGATCATCTTTTCCATCTATTTATTTTTATTTTTTATTTTTTCTAGAACATTTGGGAGATTTCTATAGCATCCGGTAGCTTTCTACAACATTCGAGAACATTCCGGAACATTCTTGATTATTGTTACATGCGGAAGAAAAGTCAGGATGTTTCTGGAAGGTTCCAAAACTTTCGATGGAATTCTCTAGAAAAAATTGCAAGCCTTCTAAAAACTGTTATCAGTTCCAATAAGACAAACAATATGTTGCTGAAACCAAAAATAGCACAATCTACTACAGAAATTAAATATTCTTTGTTTCATGTTCAAAATGTTTTTTGTCTTAATCATGATTATCAATTATCAATCAAAATTAATGCAAAATGATTTCTTTTTTTGATTATTATTCATCTATTTATTCTTTCATTTTTTTGGCAAAAATTGTGTATATGCATATGTTTGAATTTTCATGATCTAAACTGGAAAGTGGATGTGACTATTTGCTTCATATTTGTATTTTATATATGTAATTTTTTTTCAATTTCAGCAAAACTAATAAAAATTTTCATGAAAATAACATGTTAAAAAAAAAAACTTTTATTTTCAAATCCTTCTTTAAAAAAAATTCATATTTAATAAGTTCAGTTCATCCTGCTATCTACTAAGTTATGCACACATTTATTTCACACCTAGTCTGACATTATAAACATAAAAATTCAAAGTTACGTGCACAAAACTCACACATCGCCAAGTTACACTTTTTCTCACTAGAATTATTTCAGTTTATGGTGTCTGTGAGCACGTACTTTTAATTTATTACATAATTTTTGTGCATGTGTGTAAAATTTAAATACAGTTCCTATATACACATGTTCTTACTACCTGTACTATAAATAATCAGCAAAAAAGGATGATAGTGTTTCAAGAAAACAGAATGCAGTAAACTGACATAAAAATGCAAGTTCTAAAGTTATGCTAAAAATGGGTTTCAGTATGGATTTGGTCATTGAAGAAAACTAAAAATTCAATTCAACTCAACTCAAAAGAAATCTGAGTGGTTATAGACTTATTTCAGAAAGGCAACCAATCCTATATTTATTCTTTAAAAAAAAAAACGATTGATGGTACCTGATTGGTGCCCAATCAGGTACCATCAATTGTTTTTGTTACATGGGGTTCAAGCACTATAAGGCTAAAAACCCAAGGAAATTTTAAACAAATTGTGATTTCACAATATTTTAAGAAAAAAAAAATTAATAAATAAAATACACACACACTGAACTACTGTTAATATCCACACACCTGCATATCTACAAATAATCTATTAGCATTAGTTGAGACATATGATCCAAGAAAGCAACCATATAGAGCATCAGACAAAAAAAAAAAAAAAAACCCTTCCCATTTCATCCATCCAAATGTTTGTCTAATTCTGCCTTGAACTTATTTAAGTTGTTGACCTCCACTACGGGTGGAAGTTTGTTCCAGCAATCTACTACCTGCTGGCTAAAGGCAAACTTATGCACATCTTTTCTACAACTGTCTTTCTTCAATTTTAATCTATGCCCCCTCAGGTTTGCAATCTGAGCAAGCAGAAGAATCCCATCAGCATTAAGCCTGCTCAAACCATTCAAGGCCTTATACATCTCAATCAGATCACCTCGCAGGTGCCTAGTTTCCAGATGCCGCAACTTGCAGAACTTAAGCCTTTCTTGGTAAGAGCACCCTCTGTTCCTCTCACCAATCTTACTGCCCTTTTTTGTACTCGTTCTAGCAACTCTACATCCTTCCTAAAACGAGGCCTCCAGACCTATATGCAGTACTCAAGGTGTGTGGCCTGACCATTGCCTTATACAAGGGGATAATCACCTCCTTGTCTCAGCTAGCAAAATTCCTATACAGTAGACTTTTGAAATAACGGCACCTTCAGAGTTCGGGGTGCCGTTATTTTGATTTTTTCAGTTATCTAGAAAGTTTTATTTTTAATGCAGAAATAACGAGGCCAAATAAGAAATAGAGAGATTAAGAATGCAATTTTATTAACTGTACATAAAAAAACAAACATGTTGATGAATGAAATTAAAATTATAATATATCATGTTTTGTTTTCTTTATTATATCAAGTTTAGTCTGTGCAGGTGGCACAGTGGTATCGTCACCGTCCTCACTTAGTTTGTCTCGTTCTTTCTTGAATTTACTTAAGATATCAACTTCCAATGAAAAATTTATAGTAAACCTTAAAGTACTGTATTAATTACTCAAATAATAATTTAAAATAGCTAAATGCACAAGGCATAATACATTAAGAGTTTAATATCTATATAATATTGGTGTGTAGATACACCATAGACAACTCTTAAAAAACTACAAAGTAGTTGTTGTAGGCATCATTTGCTCTTTCTCATATTGTGCTCTGCCTTCACGACGAGTTGCCATGATATTGCACTACCTGGAATAAGTAACGCTTCACTAATAGAGAAGACTATTGTTACTTATTCTCAGTGAGTACCACCACCCAGACATGTTTCAAGGCTATTGGCCTACCATCAGTGGGTGGGTGGGCAGGTACCCTGGTATTGCAGACATGACGACCCAGTTGTGAAGATAATCACACAATATGAGAGATGCCAAAAGGTATATATGGCAATATTTAAAATAACTAAATGCACAAGGCATAATACATTAAGAGTTTAATATCTATATAATATCGGTGTGTAAATACACCATAGAAATGATGCCTACAACAACTACTTTGTAGTTTAAGAGTTGTCTATGGTGTATCTACACACCGATATCAAATAATAATATATAGCAATGGCTTAATTTATCAGTACTCACCTCATGAGATAAGATGAGTACTCAAAGTATTCAAAGTATTTTATTAAAGTTTTGCAGGCTCCAGGGTTTCCCCTATCCGCCGCTAAAAGGTAACAGTATACACTGTGTACAATTTAAAGCAATTATATACAATGATAATGATACATAAAGGCTATTGACAATGATAATGATACAAAATAAACTCTGGGCTTTTGAGTCCAGCAGCCTGATAAATACATCAGATTAGAGAATCCAAAAACGGAAAAGTCTACAAACAAGCCAAAGTGATCAGTCCCCAACAACCAGCTGAGTGTTACAAAGATTTATGCTTCAAAAGAGTAGTTACAATTTCTGGTTTCCAAAACAATAGAAAGGGCCGTAAACCCTTCCATCTAAAATTCAAAAAACCCAGTAAAGTCTTTCCAACCAACCAACCAACAGACAGAGATCTTTTACTATCAATTAACATTAAGTTAGTATTTTACTGAACCTCAGGAGTAAGAATTCTTTTCCTCTGTTTAAACATTTTCTCAGCATAGGTGGAGAAGGCAGCATAATACTCAGGAGAGTTAACTAATCTTGGCAGTTCAGAACAATCGAATACATTTGTGAGAAGTTGAAAGTCCAATCTTAAATTATCATACAGAGGACAATGAAAGACAAGGTGCTCAACAGTTTCTTGAGCACCACAACTGCAGAGAGGAGTGTTACTTAATCTTAATGAGAACAATTTAAAAGTTAAGACTGCCATGACCAATAATAAAAAACGTAACATATAAGCCAGGATTGAACCAGTCCATTTTCTTATCATAATCGGCAACCTCAGGTAAAAATATTTTAAAACCATTCACAATCGCAGGAACATTTTTTCTTCTACAATATAAAAGATAGTGTAACATTACTTCATATTGGATTGGCAATCGATGACTGAGGAACTGGAGAGCAGCTGTATAGACAGTTCGACAAACTCTACTTACAACGAGAAAAAAAAATCTTTGTGCTTGAGTAAGATATTTTTGAACAAGGGAATTACCAATTCTATATCCCAAGGCCTCAGCCGCATAACACACAATTGGTATAAATATACAAGAGTAGTATAATTTAATAATTTCTTTACACCAAAAGTACTCTTGATAATTTTAATAATTTTATAGGTTATAGCTTTTATTTTCTGAAGTACATATTTTGCATGATAATTAAAATTAAGACAGTCATCCAAATAAATTCCTAAGTATTTATGCTGCCTAGTACTCCTAATAATTTCTCCATTCAGATTACTAACAGGTGGTCTATTCATGTCAAGGAAGCCCTTTAGCAATATTTGTTTTGTTTTATTAGTCGAGATTTGAAGTTTATGTGTTTGACACCAGATATTCAAGGCAAGCAAGATTGCCTTATGCTAAGTGTCCACAAACTGGTCATCAAGATAGATTCTGTTGAATATACAGAGCAACCGATCCACAGATTCAGATAAAAGATGTTTGATCATCTCATAATGGATGTCATCTAGCCCGATGGCACTCACATAGGATAAGGCCTTGAATGAGTTGAGCACGCTGAATTCTGATGGGATCCTTCCACTTGTTCAGATTACAAACCTAAGGGGGCATAAATTCAAATTAAGAAAAGACAGATGTAGAATAGATGTGCAGAAATTTGCCTTTAGCCAGCGGGTGGTTAATTGCTGGAACAAACTTCCATCTGTCGTTGTGGAAGTTGATAGATTGAATAAATTTAAGGAGGAACTGGACAAGCATTTGGAGGGAATGGTGTGATTTTTTTTTTTTTTTTTTTTGGCTGATGCTGCATAAGCTCATACATTTGCTTTCTTGCATCACATGCCACTACCACTACTATAAAGATAGTGCCACTTTCAATTCACATTCTGCAAAAAGCTGATTGTATGTCTCCCAGTTATTAGAAGATAGAGTCAAATGCTGCTTTTCAGCTTTTAGTTTCAGGGCCAAAAACTCATGAAGGTAAGATGCTTCAGAAGACACTTTAGCAAATGTTTCCCCTAAAGTGTTAGCAATTGCGGTTGGATCTGCAATTGTACATCCATTATAATCTAGGATTGATGTAGTGGATAATGTGTATCTGCCCTTCGTTTTCTGGACTTTGTCCCCAATGAGATTACGTGATGCTGTCTGGTGTGGAAATTTGGCCACCAGAACAAAGTGACTTGGTGCAATTTATGTGCTTGGAATTTTCCATTCAGAATCCCACAAGTGCAATTTTTTAATTCATCCAGTTCATGAGTGTCTGAAACCAACACATTCAAGCGATTTAGTAAATTAAATCTTATTGGTCGAACAATGTATATGTATCTACTTCAAGTTGCAATAAAGCCTCTTTGAATGGTTTAAGGAAGCACAACAGCATCTACAGGGTCTCAAGATAAACGCGAGACAATTCTTACCTTCTTCTTGGTATTCTATTAGCATTATATTACTTTACTTTTATTAAAAATTGGGAATAGTCTACAAAGCCAGAACCAGTGACAATGTCAAAGGGTCTGATGTTTTTGCAACACAGTGAGACATGTTTTAGTCACTTCATCCTCACATACATGTAAAGGTGGATGTAAGGGTTTCTCTATGCTACTTTACCAATCCCTGGTTCTACAAGAAGGATGACTTAAATGTGAAATGAGTTTTTTTGGCAGAGTAACTTAAAACAAGTAATATAAAAAAAAAATTTTTAAAGTCAATTCCTACTTAGGTCAACAAAGAAAAATTTTATTTTAGTTACTTTTTATTAAATAATTACAATTAATATAAATATGTATATACATATGACAGAATCACAATATTAAGTGGCAAAATAGAAAGCGAATTTCCTTGCAATTTTCCATTTTCCTTTCTATATATGGTGTTGGACTATTATTTTTATTCACATGCTTCATTTTCCATTTTGTTCCCTCCTTGACTCAGACTAGAACCCAGAATGAAAAAAGAATCTGAAAAAAATTTTTTTCCAGCGATCTACACGCTTCGCTACTGACGGTATTTATTCCTAAATTTATAGGAGCTCACATCTGGTGAGTATGAGCTTGGCACACCCAGGGTCCTGAGCTGGATATCATCATTCTTCTCTTTCTTGGTGATTTCCTTCTACATCTCTCTCTCTCTCTCTCTGGGTCCTAGGGTAAATTAATTTTTTTTTTGGCTGGTGCAGTATAAGCCTTTCCTTGCACCATATGGCTAATAATAATAATAATAAATATCTTATATAAGAGAAATTTTTTTCTCCCATATAAAACTAAAATTAATTAATTAAATTTAATTAGTGAATTAATATTTGAAAAAACTGTATTAACATCAAGTGTCATCCACTACAAGTTTAAAAAAATGTACTTGAACTTGAGTGGATGAATAACAAAAATTTATCAAAAAATTATTGATTTTCGCAAGAATTGAACTTGCATTCTTCACCTTCACGTGAAAAATACTGAAATCCTTACATTTTACCAATTGAGCTACTGCCTGTTGATTTCAATTTTATTCCTAAATTTATATCCTGCTAAATATCTTATATAAGAGAAATTTTTTTTTTCCATATAAAACTAAAATTAATTAATTAAATTTAATTAATGAATTAATATTTGAAAAAACTGTATTAACATCAAGTGTCATCCACTACAAGTTTAAAAAAATGTATTTGAACTTTGAATAAAATGTATTTGAATAAAAAGTATTTTATTAACGATTGAAAATTTGAACAAGATATATAAATATATATAGGGAGAGTGTGAACTAATAGTAGAAATTGAAAAAGAGTGGCATTTTATGCACTGAATGGTACCAATTTTCTCTTCAATAGCTGCAACATGTATTTTACAGAACAATTTCCATACCTCTTCTTGGTATAGAAATTGTATTGCCAATTGTATGGAAATTGGTATTTCCATACCAATTCTTACCTTCTTCTTGGCATTATATTACTTTACTTATATTAAAAATTGGGAGTAGTCTACAAAGCCAGAACCAGAAAAAAGCCAAAAAAAGAACTTTCAGGATGTTCTTTTTCTGTCAAAATATATTCACCACTTTTTAATTTCTTTTTGATTTCATCAAAATTCACTTTGAGGGGTGTGCATTCTTTTGCATATTTTAAAAAAATAACTAAAAACTCAAAACCTATTTGTATATATTGTTCACATGCTCAATTGCAACATTAACCCCAGGGGCTCACATCTGTTGAGTATGGGCTTGGCACACCCAGGGTCCTGAGCTGGATATCATCATTCTTCTCTTTCTTGGTGATTCCCTTCTACTTCTCTCTCTCTTGGAAATAACTCGGAAATTTTTTTTTTGCTGGGGCAGCATAAGCCTCGGGCTTCCCGGCACCATATGGCTAATAATGATAATAACAAGGGGGCTTTGCCCCCTGCTCACTATGCTTGCTTCTTTTGATAAAATAAAATACTTACAGAAGCTTTCAACACTGTGTGTGTGTGTCTTCCTCAGCTATGAATACACAAATACATTATGATATCTATATAATATCGGTGTAAATACACCATAGACAACTCTTAAAGAAAAACTAAGATGTGAAAGGCATCATTTCATCCGTATCTCATAATGTGCTCATCCTTCACAATGAGTTACCAAGTATTTCACTACCCCGAATAAGTAAAGCTTCACTAACAGAGAAGGCTACTGTTATTTTCAGTGGGTGCCACTGAAAATAACAGTAGCCTTCTTTATTCTTAGTGGGCACCACCACCCAGATGGACCGTTTCAAAGCCAGTTGGCTTTCCATCGGTGGATGCCTTTCAAACTACGATCATAGTTTTTCTTTAAGAGTTGTCTATAGTGTATCTACACCAATATTATATAGATATAGAATCTTAAAATATTATGCTTTGTTGCATTTAGTTTATTTAAATAAATACGTTATATTTAAATAATAAATATGTTATATATATGGAAATCAAAAATGGTACCGAATGATCGTGTTAGATAAACATAGTGGTGACCACACTTAAAGAGAAGCTTGTTTTACCACAGTAAAACAAGCTTCTGTTACACATTTTTGTATTTGTTACAATATTACACGAAACCCGCTCCTTCTTCTCCCATTGTCTGAATAAATACCATTAGGAGGAAAATTATTTCAATGTATAGAAAGATAATAATTCCTGAATGCAAGATTTCCATACCACAACTGATCCAGAAATCAGCATTGTAAACTCCTGCTACTAATAAGCTGTGAAACGCAATTAGAAATCAAAATTTTCCCATAAAAAGTCGCCAAATAAAATTTTATAACATTAAAAATATAAAATTGTTACTATACAAAAGAATATATATATATTTCTTCTTCATCCACATGTCCTTTGGCTGCAACATGAGTCAGGGAACACTCAGACTGAACTGCTGAGGGTGTAACATTAGTGGGTTATGAACATGTTGCGATTAGTCTACTCTTGTGCTTGTTCTTGTGGTGTGGTGTGGTGTTTTCTGGCGCAAGAGCTACTTAGGCCATACTGCACCTTCCAAATTAATTGAGTTACTTATGATAACTGCACGGTGAGCAGTTAGAAACTGTCATACATTTTTATGTGTTTTATATAGAAAAAGAATTCAGAGAGATTTGCTTCTTTACCTATTATGCTATTCAGAGAGAGAGAGGTTGCTGTAGATCTGAAATGAAACTAAAAGACATTCGTCGGGCATTGCTGAACAAGTTACATTCAAGGAGTATAGGTTTTACTGTAAGTGGCTGCAAGCAGTGTGCACACTGCAGAGGATAATTTCCTGTAAGCAGATAGAGATGTGTGAAGTGAGTGTGACCTATACGAGTTCTGGCCAAGATAACTTCTTTTTTTTTCTATTTTTACGAAGGCTAGAAGTCCATAATTGTGGTTCAGGTTTTATTTGAAATAGCTTGTTATTTGTTTGCATTTTCCACAGAAGTGTCCATTGTTCCATAGATGTTCTCCGTATGTTATGTCTATAATCAGGATATGGGACTAGGTTATTTGTTGAGGATATGATGGAAGGATACTTAGCAGCACTGTCTGCACATTCATTTCCTGGAATACCACTGTGGCTAGGGGTATTCCAGGAAACGGAGGTGGTAATTGAGAAATTAGATTTAACAGTTGCTGAATTGTACATGATTGATTCGGCGGAAGATAAATTGAGGCTAGTGTCGGTGTGATACCATTACTATACAGGTAGTATACAGCTTCTAATGGTGTTTGCGTTGGAATGTGCCTGGAGAGCTATACTAGTGGGACTCCTGGTTCCACTAGTATAGCTACTCCTCCATGGGGGCTGTTAGTTTCAGATCGATCTTTTCTGAAGATAGTATAGTTTTTGACTGAAATGGATATTTCTGTTGTTAGATTTGTCTCTTGCAAGCATATGGCAGCAGGATTGTAACAGTTAATTAGTTCATAGATATCATCAATATAGCTGCGAAAACCTCTGCAATTCCATTGTATGATTTGTTCCATTATTTGGTTTTGTGAGCGGAAGAGGAGTCTGTTTGCTTTTTGTGAGAGGCTTGTTTATATCTGTCATGTTTTGATTTTTCTTTTCTTGAAAAATTTGGGCGTTTTGAGTCATTGCCTTCTTCCATATCATCTGCATGTATTTCAAGCAGATCTTCTGAGTTGGTGGTATCATCGGTGTCCATGCTTGAGGGGTGAGATTCCTTCACCTCAACTGGATCTAATTTTTCTGCTGCATGACAATGGGGAAGTCTCTGGGATGGAACTGTCAGTGGCGTATTACTGCATTGATCGACTGCCTTTGATGGATGTTGGACCGAGAGGACTGATTGAGCCCAGTCTGAGATCGATGTATCTGGAGGGATGAACACTTCTGTCTGACATGCTACTGACTGGTGACTATAAGTAGCAGAAGCATAAGTGCATTTTGGATTATTTAATCTTACTTGTTTTCTTGCCTCTTGGTAGGAAGCTTTATTTTCAACTTTATACTTTTGTATCTTTTTCCCCAACTTCCAGAGGTCGCAGTCTTTGGAGTATGCCAGATGGCTGCGCTTGCAATTTGGACACTGTGGGGTTGGTGCCTTACATTCTGTTTGTGTGTGAGTTTTACACCCACAGTTTGCACATGTTGCGTCTCCACGGCATGCTGTCTGGGAATGGCCAAATTTCTGGCATTTAAAACATCTTAGGGGGTTCGGAATATATGGCTGAACACGACAGTTTAAATATCCTGCCTTGACTGAAGCTGGTAGGTTTGGAGAACTGAAAGTTAAAATTATACTCTGGGTAGGAACTAAACTGCCATCTTTTTGGATCATGATCCTCTTTGCCTGAGTGACTTTTTGTTCTTTAAGTTCCTGGCTATTTCATCTTCAGGAACGTTTAATAGATCCCATTCAGTGATCACTTCCTTTGAAGAATTGAGGGTGTTATGTGGTGTGATTTGAACTGGGATTCCACTCAAGGATGTCAGACTTAATAGTTCAGAGTGTCGAGAATTGGTGGTCTCTATTAATAAATCTTCAGATCGGAGACATTTCACCATTTTTGGTGAACCTGCAGCATGTTCGAGGCATCTCTAAATGATAAAGAGGAAGAGCTTGCTCACAGGTTGTGTTGACAGAGAATGAAATCAGGAATGCTGGTAATTACTGTCTGCCAGTCTGTCTTCATTCTCTTCAATAGAGAGAAGTCATGGTCAGTGTCGTGAATGTCATTTGCTTGAGAGCTCTTCGGCTCTAAGCGTGGAAAGTCAGTTGTTTCCATCTCTGCTCCTTTTTGCCCCAGGGGTTGTCTTATCCCCCAGGTTACCGGCCCTGCCATGTGGAGGCAGGAGCGGTGCAACCAGTGACCAAGCAGTTGTTGAAGTAAATAAAGGGTTAGTAATGAATATATAGAATAAAAAAGAAAGGTAGATTTCCTCTCTCGGTTCTTACTTTTGTCCTTTAAAGTACAGAACCTCTTCAAGTAAACAAAAGAACAGGTGACGCTAGAAAAGAATCAAAACTATAACACTTTGGGAGAGCACTATATATTCGCAGGAAGAAAATCGCTTGTCACTATCGCTTGGCACTCGGGGCCTACTCTTGTGCAAATCAATTCCTGGTATTTCATACGAATAGCAGTTTGTTCCCAAATTTCTTAAAGCATTTCTAACAGGTTGTCATTAACTCGCTTTACAAATCCCCTACAACTTGAAACTTGTTGCCATATTTGAACATGCTGTCAACTATAGCAGTTCAATCCCTGCCCATACATATGAGAACTCAACTTCTTCAATGCAAATAAGGGGAAAGTGAGGATTACCATACTAATTTGTTTCTATGATTCTCTCATTTCCTGGCCAAGGAAGTTCAACTTGATTGTGTTTCACCTGCAAAAATAGTTCCCCATTTCAACATGCGCTTCTTTGGATCAATTGAATAGTATGCTTATAATAATATAGGACTTGCTCTTTCTCTAGCACCAATTGGGTATTTCTAGTCCACGCGTTGTCCTTGATTGCAACACAAACAGTGCCAGTAACTTTATATTCTACGTTTTCTCTATTAAGAGCTACCTGCTAACACAAATAACTATTTCTTTGAGAGGGAAAAAAAAAAAATGGCTCGAGGAAGCCTATAATACTTTCAATGTGTCATAAAATTTGAACCCAAATTTACCTGAACGTTGTCTGTGCTAATTGGCCCGACCCAAGCTCAATTATGGTTTGTGCTACCAGGCCTCAACCTGGCCTGAAGGACAAGTCCGGGCCTATGCAGACCTCTACCACTGGATAAAGAACATCCCATCCCATCCCTGTAAAAACATCTCTCCTATTAACAAACACAAACCAGACTGAGAACTACACCAGGAACCTTGCAGGGCAAACTGATTGGCAAAGTTCTCACATGTAGACCTTCCTGTCGTGTCAGGCAGAATTGTAAAAACATTCAATTTCAATCCCAAATCATGACTTTTTCTCAACATTGCCCTGTACTTGTTAAGTAAATCCTCAGATCTCTTACTATCATTAATACCAAAAATATTTTGTGTCTTTAAAAAAAAGATGACAGCTGCTCTACAATATTTTCAACTTTACCTTCAGGCAGACATATCCTGTTCCCATTCCACCAGTCCTTTTTTGCCTAATATATCACCTATTTCCCTGACAACTGAGTCAGCAACTATACTACCTCCTGTGGGACAGAGTGTCTCTACCATGGAAGATATCGTCCCGTTGTCTGAAGCTAAAGCACAGGCTCTAGCACTGAGTTGGGCAGCTGAGTGCTTCATGTCTCTCTCTCTTTTAAACCTTTGAGGGTATCAACTTTATTCTTCAAGCTCTCATATAAGCACATCAGAATGCTGAATTTGCACTTAATCTTCTCGTGCTCTTTGCAATGCACACAGCATTCCTCCTTTGACTTTAGCATGTCCTGCTGAAGGTAGCTTGGCAAACGGGAAGCAATTAGAGCACAATATAATCCTGATTTGTAGTAGAACTGTCCTTGCAGTCTCTCCCAAACCAAAGCATTCCAACATCTGGTGAGTATGGGCTTGGCAAACCCAGGGTCCTGAGCTGGATATCATCATTCTTTTCTTTCTTGGTGATGCCCCCCTCTCTCTCTCTCTCTCTCTCACACACACACGGGAGGGGGGGGGTAACTCGGGAATTTTTTTTTTTTTTTTTTGGCTGGTGCAGCATAAGCCTCAGGCTTCCTTGTACCATATGGCTAATAATAATAATAATAATAATAAAAACTATTCTGAACTCTGCTTTCTTGCTCTAGTCTGAAGCATGATTTTAGTCTAAATTTAATTTAAAAATAACTAATCCCACTTATCTAACAGCAGTACAAACTATGCTTGTTGTTATCTTACAGCTGGGGCATAAGGGAATTCAGTAACACATACAGATACATGATGCCTGTGCTATTAGTGTCTCCAAAGAAGAAAAGTCTGCACACTTTGTGACACCTCATCACATAAAAGGCCAAATTCCACCATGATTAGTTTTGCAATTATGCAGCGTGTACATTTTCCAGTTGGTGAATAATATAAACTCTAAGATATAAACAGATTAAAAAAAAACTTGAAGATAGATAAAAACTTGACAGAACTCTTATCATTTGGAAGTAGTTTCAGGTTTGTATCATGTACTCTATTCACACAATTAATGTTTCAGTTTTGTAAAGGTTTATAGAGGTCTATACATGTCCATGCATTCATCGATATTCTCATGGCAACCCATATACTGCACAATGCCTTAATATCTCCTCAATTCCTAGCCATTCTCTGCAGTCTATTTCATTTTCAATTAAACTAATACATGAGAATTTGTCCGGTTTTTCATCAATTAACTTATCGGTATGTAATTTTTTTAAAAATTACAGCTGTGAATTACAGGCTCCGAAAAAACGATAAGTGTTTGCCTTTTTATTTAGTTAATTGTTATTTTATATTGTACTTTATATGTAGTCTTATAGTTATAGTTACGCTGGTTATTTTTATTTTTAATTTAGATAAAGAGTTTTTGTAGATTACTACTTAATATATGTAAAACCATTATGTCGTTCGAATCTTACAGCAATTGTTTTTGTATAGAGTGAGTAGTAGGGAATTCAAATTTTTAATTGTGGTAACTATGTAGCTCTAACGTATAATTATATAGCGTAATACTCATCACTGCATTTAGGATTCTATCAGATAGCGTAGTATTGACAATTGATTAATTTAATTTATTGATCATATTAATTTAAAATATCATGCCCCAGACTAGAGCAGCAAAGCAACGGGTGCAAAGTGGCAGCAGTGCTGTGACTCAGGGGAGAACTGAGGGGGCGATTCTCCAACGCATCACAGCCTAAAAAAATGTGCAACTTGTGAAGTGTTTGACGAACTATCTGGAACAGAACATGATCTAGCCAAGAAGGATGACTGTGTGTGTGCCAGGTGCAGAGAGTGTCTAGAAATTAGGAATCAACTCAGCATTCTACTGGGCGTCTATGAGAGCTTGAGGTGTAGGGTAGATGCCCTCGATGAAATTAATATGAGGGGGCCTGTCAAGCTCTCAGCCGCCCAACTCAATGTCAGAGCTCACTCCTGGGTATCAGGCAACACAGCGGCAATCTCCAAGGCAAAATGTGCTGGTCCCAAAAAAACTAGTTATTGTTGGTGACTCTATTGTCAGGGAGTCGGGGAATAAATTGCGTAAAAAAGGATAGATGGAACAGGACCGGGGTATATCTGCCAGGGGCAAAAGTTGATGACGTTGTAAAGCATATATCACCTTTTAAGGGCACAAAAGGTGATATTGTTGTACACGTTGGCACCAATGACATTAAGAGTAGGAGATCTGCAGATTTACTTAACAAGTACAGTCAATGTTGCAAAAAAGTCGTGAGTTAGGGTTAAATTTGAAAGTGTGTGCAATTCTGCCCAGACACAATAGGAGGGAGTACATGATGAGAGCCTTGTCAATAAATTCGGCCCTGAAAGGAATGTGCAAGGCTCAAGGGGCAGAATTTTTTTCAGCGTGAGCTGTGCTTGTTAACAGGAGAGACTGCTTCTACAGGGATCGGATACACTTCAATAGAAAGGGTGCAAGAATATTTGCCGATGCTATCGAGACAGTGTTAGGTGGGTCAGAAAACTGCTAGCTTGAGGGGATTCACTAAAAGGTTAAAAGTAGCTGCAGGCAGAGGTGAAGGTGATTCTTGTACAACTTCTATTAGAATAAGTAGCAACCTGGAGCGAAGGGTGCTGGGGGTTAAAGGGCCTGATGGCAGTCATCGTGAAACAGGTGGGTATATGGGATGTGTTAGGGTAACTAACAATAAGGATAGGTACATGGATACATGTACATGACTAGAAGTATAGTAAATAAATTTGATGAATTTGAAGCATTGGTCAAGACATCAAAGGCGGATATTGCTGGGATATCAGAGATGTGGTGTTACACCGATATTAGGAATGTAGAATTGGAATTTGGAAAGTACAATGTGTACAGAAAGGATAGGAAGGGAGGAGGTGTCATGCTGTTAATCAAGAAAAACATAAAATCAAAAGAAGTGCATCCAGTTGATATAGATGAACAGTGCACTGCTGAGTCAGTTTGGTGTGACATAAGCACTGCAAAAGCAAATATAAGAGTAGGAGTGTGTTATAGGCCTAATGACTCGAATGAGTACAATGAACAATTGTACAGAGAAATTCAGAATGTCTTATAGAATGTCAGAATGTCTTATAATGGGGGATTTTAACTTCCCAGATATTGACTGGAACTGATGGGTTGGTCACTCACACACTAGTAAGATTTTTGTGGATTTATTGGATGACTGTTTTCTGCAGAAGCATGTTCGAGAGACAATCAGAGAGGGTGTCTCAATACTCGTGATCTGGTTATCAGCAGTGATCATTCGTGTATTAAGAATTTGCAGATAAAGGAACCACTAGGTGGCAGTGATCACAGTGTACTGATGTGAGATTTACTTAAAGATATAATTACCATCAGGGGTAAAGGAATGGGTTTTTGCTTCCGTAAAGGTCTCAGACAGTTTTTAAATTCTGTACAGTGGGATCAACTGACGATGTTACCAACAGGAAATTCTAAGTGGGAAGCATTCAAGGAATTAATCGTGGAAGCTGCTAAATGTTTCATGCCTATTAAGAAATATTGTTCAGGGTTTAGGCCTAAATAGTTATCAAATGAACTAATGGGACTCGTAACAGAGAAGAAAAATGCATGGGATGCATATAAATTATCAAGCGACTCAGAAGCCTATGGCAGATATAAGCTGGTCTGTAATCAGGTCACAAAGGAGGTTAGGCAGGCGAAGGCAGATTACGAGAAATCTTTGGAAAAGGATGCTAAGAAAAACAGCAAGGATTTCTTTACTTATATAAACTCTAAAAGGAAGGGGATGAATCTGATTGGTCCACTTGACATCGATGGTTCGACTGTTGATGATCCTGCTCAGATAGCAAACAAACTGAATGAGTATTTTGCATCTACATTCCCACATGAAGAGTTATTAAGGTTTGAAAATGGCAGAAGGTTTTCAAATTGTAGCAGGGTGCTTAATGATTTTGTAATAACTGAGAGCAAAGTGCAGGAGAAATTGTTGAATTTAAACATAAGAAAGGCACCTGGGGTGGATGGGATCTATCCAGTTATTTTAAAGGAGGCGGCAAAGCAACTAAGCAAACCCTTACCATAATTATGAGAGCATCCTTGGACTCAGGAGAGGTCCCCATGGACTGGAGATGTGCAAATGTATTTCCAATTCACAAAGGAGGATCGAAGGGTGACACGAGTAATTACAGACCAGTTAGTTTAACTTCTGTTCCGGGTAAAATAATGGAGTCACTGGTTAAAGATGCATTGCAAGATCATCTAGACAAGACTGCAGCAATAATTCAAACACAGCATGGGTTTGTTAAGGGAAAGTCTTGTCTGACAAATTTGATAGGATATTATGATGTGGTTACAAAGGAACTGGATGCAAAAAATAATTTTGATATCATATATTTGGATTTCAGGAAAGCTTTTGACACTGTTGCGCATGGAAGTCTATTGTACAAATTGGAGCAGAATGGTATTAAGGGTAAGTTGCTACAACGCATAAAAGGATGGTTGAGTGGGAGAAGACAGAGGGTGGTAATTAATGGTGCTGCTCTTCGTGGACTAATGTTATTAGTGGAGCCCCACAGGGTTCAGTGTTGGGTCCACTGTTGTTTTGTATATTTATCAATGATACTGATGAAGGTATATCAGGCTTAGTGTCGAAGTTTGCAGATGAAACAAAGGTTGGCAGGGTTAATCACAGTAATGGCAGTGTGCTACTGCAACAAGATCTAGAAAATTTGGGCAGATGGGCTAAGAAGTGGCAACTGAAGTTTAACCTTGACAAATGCAAAGTACTGCATATGGGTAGAAGTAAGCCCAGAGAAACATACCAACTGTGTGGTACTACACTTAAGGTGGTAGAAAATGAAAAAGATCCGGGAGTAATTGTGCAATCAGATATGAAGTTTTCTGAGCAATGCAGACAGGCTGCCAGGGCAGGTCATTGGGTTTTGGCAATGATATATAGGAATCTTGCTAGCAGGGAAAAGGAGTTGATTGTCCCTCTGTATAAGGCAATGGTCAGGCCACACCGTGAGTACTGCGTACAGGTCTGGAGGCCTCATTTCAGGAAGGATGTAGATTTCCTTGAGCGTGTACAGAGAAGGGCAACAAGATTGGTAAGGGGAATGAAGGGATCCTCTTACCAAGAGAGGCTTAAGTTCTGCAAACTGCAATGGCTGGAGACTAGGCACCTGCGTGGTGATCTGATTGAGGTGTGTAAGTCCTTGAAGGAGTTGAGCACGCTGAATTCCTTGGATGGGATCCCATCCTTGGATAGGATCCTTCCACTTGTTCAGATTACAAATCTAAGGGGGCATAAATTCAAATTAAGAAATGACAGATGTAGAATAGATGTGCAGAAATTTGCCTTTAGCCAGAGGGTGGTTAACTGCTGGAACAAATTTCCATCTGTCATTGTGGAAGTTGATAGGTTAAATAAATTGAAGGAGGAACTGGACAGGCATTTGCAGGGAATTGTGTGATTTTTTTTTTTTTTTTTTTTTGGCTGATGCTGCATAAGCTAATACACTTGCTTTCTTGCATCACATGCCACTACTATCTTAAAATTTCCATTAATATTTCACATTATTTTACGAGCTGGTAACTTATCTCCACTCTAACTCATGCACACATCTATATTAGTACACATATATACATTTATGCTAATTGTTAAATGGTACTTACCCTTTGTGATTATGGGAATGGGAGTGGCTTATTAATATACAGTCCTGGTTAATTTAAAACCATGTGCTTGAGATGTGCCAGAAGTACAACTGTCAACCATACTGTACAGCATTCTAAAATTATGCAATATTTTGCTTAGCTTGATCAGTTCTCATAGGTTAATAACTAAGCACTACATAACTATGTACAGAAAGATTGAATGTTCATTCTTGCTAAAATCAAGGCATCAGAACTTGTACTTGATGTCTTCATTTTGGTCTGAGTTGGCATACCGTGCATAAAACAAACAAAATTTTTCAGTTACAGTTCCTAAAGCGAACGTAC
This sequence comes from Mastigoproctus giganteus, assembly GCF_048544385.1. Lineage (NCBI taxonomy): Eukaryota > Metazoa > Arthropoda > Arachnida > Uropygi > Thelyphonidae > Mastigoproctus > Mastigoproctus giganteus. The sequence continues at coordinate 101,841,254 of NC_143579.1, forward strand.
AGGCAAACATGGTTGTTTACCTGTTCTTTGGTGTGATCTTCATCTTAGTAGTCTGATATATTTTGTATCCATGGAATGATCTCACCTTAGTTTAGCTCTGCATAAATTTCTGTTGAGCATGTGACTATGGTCTACTCCTATCTATATTTACATTTGTCCACACTTACTACTGCTCCCATAAGAAATTCATAGTTTTCCTGCTGGCATATTGACTTGGAAACTTTCTTGTCCTGGCATGATGAGCCCTCCCACAACCAAATCAAAAAAGTTATGGACTCACTCTTTTCCTGGCTCCAGCCTTCATCTTTTTAAGGGCAAAATTTTTACCAATCCCAATTCATCTTCTTAATGATTCCTCTCACATGGCTAAAATTGGCTGTTCATGTGGGGCTTGGATCTCAATTTGATTTCAGACTAGACCAATGGGGGGGTCACACCTGTCACTTAAAGGTTGAAATTTTTTTTTTTCTTTATGGAACTGTTACCCATCTAATCTCTCCACATTAACATTTCTCCTTAGTTGGGATACTATTTCACGCTTTACATTCAATGGGAGTAATAGCAGACATTCATCCTATCAAGGTCAAATTTTAACTCAAGTACACTGTAACTAGGTCACTCATTAATTCTTAATTGTCCATGTGTGAGTAATTAATCCTGGTTGCATGTGTTCTTATGTTGTAGGTTATCATGTAAATGCATATTCTTGTTAACTTTTTTTTTTTTAATTAAATCTGTGCTTTAAAAAAAAAAAGATAGAACTTATGTTCTTTGTCCTGAATTTTAATTACAAATTAATGCCATATAAAAATAAAAAAATTTTAGATTTTGGTAAGCTGATGCTTACAACATCTGTCCCACTGTAGGGTTAGATATTCAGTGACCCCCACTCATGGGTCACTCCCAGTGTTGCTGTTTAAGATTTGTAAGTCGCTCTAGATGACCTTCAAAAAGGAGCTAACTAAAATTACAATAAATAGCAATAATTAAAGTGGTAAAAACATATATTTTTCAGTCATTACTTTCATAAGCTGTAATAATAATAAATGGCTGGAAGTCAAGAGAAGAATAAATTTTGGATGGATAGCATTCAGGAATATAGTCACATACTGAGGAGCAATATCCCAATTTGTCTGAAACGTAAAATAATGAACCAATGTATACTACTCACCATGACTTATGGAAGTGAAACTTGGGCACTCACAAAAAGAATGGAAGAGAAGCTGAGAACGACAACAGTGAAGAATGGAATAAATTATACTGGTAATCAGACTATTAGATAAGAAGAGAAACTCAAGTAAAGGACATTCTTATCAAAACTAAAGAACTAAAATGGTCTTGGGCAGGACACATAGCTCGAAGACATGACGACAGATGGAAGAAGAAAATAACAGAATGGTACCCAAGAGGAGCTAGAAGAAAATCTGGAAGACAACGATGAAGATGGACAGATGAAATTCACAAGTTCATGGGTAGTAAATGGATGGCCATTGCACAAAACAGAAAGAACTGGAAAGTTACTGGAGAGGCATTCATCCTGCAGTGGATTGAAAATGGCTGATGATGATGACCAGGGGGTGGACTTTGGCCTAGGCAAACTAGGCAACTACCTAGGGCCTGTAACTTTTTGGGGCCCGTAAAACGGTTTTATTGTACATTTTTTCATTATTTTATTTTAAATAAATTTATAATTTCCGCTTGTTTTGTGCTGATCAATCAAAGCATCTTTGCATGGCGTGCTATCTGGTGAATACACCAGGCGCGGTATACACAATGATTCACCAGATAGCACTAGTCTCACTTTGATTAGGTAGATTTAGTTACTTAATCAATGCCTCTGCTGTACGTTGGTATGAACTATTTGATTTAAGTTGGCAACTTCAATAATAGAGTTCAAATGTATTTTTATATTTAGTAATAGAAGACCTTTTTTAACCCATTCAACTGTGTCCTCCATTACAATTTCTGAAAGGTGTCAACTCTAAGTGGGGCACGAAATGAGAACCTTGCCTAGGTCCCGATTTTTATTTAGTCCGTCACTGATGATGACTTCCATAAATCAATTAGCATTAGCATTAGTAGAGGCATATGATGCAAGAAAGCAAGCTTATTCAGCATCAGCCAAAAAAAAAAAAAAAAAAAAAAACAAAAACACACACACCACTCCCATTTCACCCCTCCGTTCGTTCAAAATACCTGTCCAGTTGAGCTTTAAATTTGTTTAGGCTATCAACTTCAACAACAAGTGATGGAAGTCGGTTCCACCAACCAACCACCCGCTGGCCAAAGGCAAATTTCCGCACATCTATCCGACATCCGTCCTTCCTCAATTTGAATTTATGCCCTCTGAGGTGATTATTCTGAGAAAGATGAAGAATCCCATTGGCATTGAGCATGCTCAAACCATTCAAAGCCTTATACACCTCTATCAGATCACCTCGCCGGTGCCTAGTCTCCAGACTCTGTAATTTGCAAAACTTAAGCCTTTCTTCGTAAGAGCAACCCTTTGTTCCATTTACTAATCTTGTTGCCCTTCTCTGTACCCGTTCCAGCAGCTCTACATCCTTCTTGAAATGAGGCCTCCAGACCTGTATACAGTACTCAAGATGTGGCCTAACCATTGCCTTATACAAGGGAATAATCACCTCCTTATCCCTGCTAGAAAAATTCCTGTATATCATTGACAAGACACCATGAGCTACTCTTGCAGCTCGTCTGCACTGCTCAGAGAACTTCATATCTGCCTGCACAATTACCCCCAGGTCCTTTTCATTCTCTACCACTGTCAGTGTAGTACCGCAGAGTTGATACATTGCTCTGGGGTTACTGTTACCCATATGTAGTACTTTACATGGGTAACAGTAACCCCATACACATACCAAGATTTCTCTTTAAGATAAAAATAAAATTCTCAACTTTACAAAGGTTTCATAGCTGTGTTAAATGGACAATATACATCCGTGCTGACTTTTTAATACACATCTAGTGAATTAATGAATGCTCTTATTTTTTAAATTTCAATAAAGACAAATAATTGTAGAATATATTTAAAAATGTTTTTGATATTTGTAGAAAATAAAAATGTATCTAAAACGGCTATTGCATACCAATTATGTGACACCTTCAAAAATGAAATCGTCCATCACTGTTCATTTACTGTTCAGCAGTTGCTGCTTTAACACCACTTTCATGCACATTTGACATGCTGACTTTCTGTAAAACATTCGCAGGAAACTTATAATTGTGATATTTTTCACATCACTGCAATCCATATTTGACAGCAAAAATAGAATTAAAAGTTTTGATCATCATTTTGTTATGTCCATATGACTGAATAAATGTTGTTCTACATCAGCATTAGAATAAGGTAATGAAAGTATTGTTAAAGCAAGCTGAGAAATGTAGCATCTCTGTAATTTGTGATTTCTATCCAAAGTTGTGTTTTAAAGGTTTCAATCCATTTAACATGATGTAATTTTTTTCTAAGCTTTTCTATATCACTGCAGAAGATTTCTGCTAAGTTCAGCATATCTTGCTTTACAGGATTTAGGTATTGCATTCACTTGCACTTACACATGGCACTGACTGTAACACAATAATATTTTCTGGCAAACAATGACAGTTGTTTTATGAGTTCAACCTGGAACTTTGCACAACTAACACGAATATTTTTTTTATCTTCACTGGAAAGTTTGCAATCACATATTACTTTTTCAAATTCAAGTACAATTTCATAGATAAATTATTTTTTACAGCATCAGTGAAGATTTTTGTTCCTGGAGTAACAGCTTTTGAGCACACAGAATCAATTAAATGTACCAAGTCATTCAGCAACTTTGAATGACTTGGTATTTTGATCGAGGTGTATAAGGCCTTGAATGGTTTGAGCAGGTTCAATGCTGACGGGATACTTCTGCTTGCTCAGATTAAGAACCTGAGGTAGCTGTTGTTGTTTGTTTGGTTTTTAGGAGCATTAGCAACTAAGGCCATATTGCTCCGGGATATGCGGTGGTCATTCCTTGACCTTGCTGCATCCTCCGTTTTTGGTGGTGACGGGCTCGAACCCCGGTCTAATCAAGAAGCGTGTGCTGCGCACTGCTGCTCCTTCCCACCTGGTTACAGAGGCGCCTCCTGAGGTAGCATTGATTCAAATTGAGGAAAGACAGTTGTAGACTAGATGTGTGGAAGTTTGTCTTTAGCCAGCAGGTAGTTGATTACTTGAACGTACTTCCATCTGTTGTAGTTGAGGTCAAACTTAAATAAATTCAAGGCCGAATTAGACAAACATTTGGAGTGAATGGATTGGTGAAATGGGAAAGTTTTTTTTTTTTTTTTTTTTTGGCTGATGCTGTATAAGCTTGCTTTCTTGCATCATATGCCTCAACTAATGCTAAGAGTCATTTACTTCAGCTTCAAATTTCTTATACACCATTTTGCACTTCTTCGAGAATTGGTTTCAAAAATAAGAGGAAAAATAAATTGCTCTTATCACTAAACATTGAATATAATATTTCAGCTGTATAAAGGCATTCATTTCTTCTGAAAATTCCAGAACGATTTTAAAGTTTACAGCGCTGCTGTGAATTCAATATTGCAACTTCAATCTTGTCTAACAATTCTTAATTAACTTCAAAGGAGGAACTCCATCATTCATTAAACTATAAAGCTTCTTATATTTAGTCTGTCAAACAGATGAATGTGAGAGCCAATTGTATGTTTCTTTAATAAGAAAATCTAACTTTCGTAGCAGACACTCATCGACAGCATAGCACACCACTAGCTGGATTGAATGACATACACACTTCATAAGAAGCAGATGGAGAAATCTAAGCCTTTAATTTCTTATACATACCATTGCTAATACCAACCATTAAATGTGCATTATCAGTACTACCAAGTGCAATAAGTCTGTGCGTGCATTGCATTCATTGAGTACAATCACGTCAAGGAAAATCATACATATCGATTCTTGAAATTTTAATAGTACCACATTGCAGTTCCCAACATTTTTATACTAATGACATTTACTTCCATCATTAATTAAACTGAAGTTTCTACTTCCTAAATCAGATTTTAAATCTACCACAAAATGTATTGCTATACAATTTGCATATCATTCAAGTTGCATATTAATTCGATCTCTGACTTAAAATCTTCATACCACATTCTGTCAAATTGGTGGTTCTATCGCCACTTCATGCCAAGGATAAAGCCAACCTGCAAGCATTCTATTTTTCTTCCAGCTCGTATATTAATTATGTTGGTAAACCACCTCCCACCATTCCCAGTATGTTCCATTCAATGCCTCCTGTGGTCTTTCGTCAAAAGAATGTTGAGAGGATTTTGAACAATCTTGATGCTAAGAAAGCTCCGTGTGCTGATGGTTTTTCTCCACTTGTTCACAAAACCTGTGCTCCTGAACTGTGTTGCCTTTTTTCACTTTCTTATTCCAAAGGTGTTTTTCCTTCTGCTTGGAAATTTGCTCATATCCAGCCAGTTCATAAAAAGGTGACAAATTGCTCCCATCCAATTATCATCCCATTGCAATCATAACTACTCTTTCCAAAGTAATGGAGAAAACAATTAACCACCAACTCTTAAATAATCTAGAAATCTTCCATCTGATCAACTGTTTTTTTTGTAATTGGGTATCCAATTTTCTCTCTGACTGTTCACTGTGGGTGATGGTAGATGGCTCTCTGTTTTCCAACTTCTCCACTAATGCTGGTGTTCGCAAAGGTTCAGTTCTTTCTCTCACTCTTTTCCTCTTATATATTAATGACCTTCTTCCATTGACCAGAAATCCTATCCATAGTTTTGCTGATGATAGCACATTGCATTCCACTTGCCAGTTTGAGAAACCTTGCCCTGCTCAAACAGTTTCAACCTCTCAATTATCCACTACCAATTCCTTAAATGCTGATCTCCAGGTAATTCTCCAGTGGGGCAATGACAAATTAGTTAATTTCAATCGTTCTAAAACTCAGTCCTGTCGTATATCTCACAAAAAGGATTCTTCTATTTCCATGCTTATCTTTGATGACATTCCAATTTCTAGGCAAGATCGTATATCTCTACTGGGGATTACCCTGACTTTAAAACAGCTATTCACTCTGTACGTATCTCAAATCCGTGTTCCCATATCTGGTGGTGCTCCCAAAACCTCTCTCAGGCTTCTAGATTTGATTCAAAAGCAGGCAGTTAGGTTAATTAATGACTCATCCCTAACAGAGTCTCTCCACTCTCTGTCTCATAGACGGTTCTGTTTCTGCTGCATGTCTTTTGTATAGATACTTCCATGGTCACTGTTCTTCTGAATTGGCTTCTATAATTCCCGCTCTCTCTTCCAAAGCAGTCCAAACATGTGCCACAACCAGTCAACATCCTTTTATTGTGCATCATGAAACTCACAGAAACAACTTTTCTTCTTCCTCATTTATTCCTTCAACTTCCATTTTCTGGAACAACCTTCCATCTTACATATTTCCTAAAAAATTACTATTTAGAGAAGTTCAAGTCTATTGTCAACAAGTATCTTCTTTCATCTTCTCACCCTCCAACCCATGCATGGTACTAAGTATTATAGGTTTTAATACATTCCTTGCTGTCTGAAAAATGAAATTTACAGAGGTTGCTCAAATGATCAACTATCCTTAATGCACAGGTATGAAAAATGCTATGCTACTTTCTGCCTTTGCACCTTCTCTCCAATTTTCTTAGCATTGCAATACACTTTGATGCTGAGAACTAAAGGGCTCTTCAACTTCCCTGTGTTTCATTGTATTACAATCTGTTCAATATCACTTAACTTGGCTGTCAGTGTGCATTTACAATATTTACAAAAATATTTTAAATAATCACTATCTAATTTGCAGTCAGTTCTTATATTTAGTATTCTTTGAGCCATTTGATCATGAACGTGTTAAATATATTTTTTGCTCATTTTCAGGTGTAAAATTACACACTATTGTTTAATGTTAAAATTAACAAGGTAATAAAAAATAGTCATATACTCAAAGTAACTTAATCGACACAAATGGAAAGGACCAATTTTTGTCAGTGCTCTGTTAAATGTTTCAGAACAATGGATCTCACGTGGAAATGATTTGAGTTATGTTTTGGGTATGATACTCCACTTGTTCAAAAATGTTAAACCTGCATTAAATTACTCTCTCTTAACTACTACCCTCTGTTAGTTTTCAATTTTTTTTATCATAACAAATAATAATACCATAAAACAACAATATAAATGGCAATACTGTATGCGCTAAAAATAAATTCTTGAATTTTAAAAGAAAGGCAGTTTACATAATCAATTTACCATGCAATGCTATTATAATAATTGGGAACACTGAATGTTCATATGTGCCATCAATTAGAGCAGGGTTACATTATTTCCCTGTAAAGGTTTAGTTTTGATATGTTTCTTAAAGTATTACAACTACAAGATGGTTGGCAGTTTAGTACTGGGCAGCATTATAAAATATCAAAGCAGAGTTTCAGCTTAAAAGGGGGAATTTTTTAGAATAATATAGAAATGCATCAAATATAGCACTACAAATTCTGAAAAGCACCAAAACAACACCATACTGCACAATAAAATGAGAAAGTGCTAGATAAACAAAAAAGCACCCAAAATAACACCATACTACACAATAAAATGAGAAAGTGCTAGATAAACAAAAAAGCACCAAATTTAGCACTAAAAGTGCTAAAATAGCAACGGTGGCCTAAAATATGGTGGCAACTAAAATAGCAACAGCCATAGGACTAAACACTCATACATTTCCACCTTTTTTTTTTGCATAGTAACCATCTATGCATTTATTTTTTTAATAAAAAAAATTAAAATATTTCCCTCCTGAACTTCTCACATAAACTACAACTTGATGAAATAACTTCACCTACAGCCATCAGTAAAGCAAGCAAAAGAACATGTTGTAGCACGTGGTGATCCCAGTAGGCTACCCCACCTACAAAACAAACTAGTCACTTGGCAACTCATCAGTGGATCAATCAGCATGAATGCATTAATTGATTTTGGAAATAATTTGCAGCATTCACTGTACGAGGCTTTTTGTTCATATGGAACTCAGTGATGTAATTGCATCATGCTGACAGTTATCATCAGTTAAAATATTTTAACTGATGATAACCATAAGCCCTACTCCATACAACTGGTAAACACAGTAAAATATAATATATTTTACATTGTCCTAACTTATCCTAACCTGCTATTATAAACTGATACAAAACAGCTTATTACACAGTTATTACAAAGTAGCTTTAAACACTTGTAATCACCAAATTTGAGAAATTGAGGGAAGATAAATACATCAAATTAATGAAGAACACCTGAAGTTTTGATGAACACATTTTCGATATAAGTATCAGTGGTTAGATAAATAAGCTCCTTCCACACTTCAACAGTATTTCAAGAGGTACTTTTGCTACTGCAGCAGCAATCCTGGCCTTCAGTTCAATCGCATCTCTTGGTAATAGCGATTGATAGTTGTCATCTTTCACAAAACCACAAGGTAAAAATCCATTGGCATCAAGTATGGAGATTGTGGAAGCAATAGGAACCAAACAACCAACTCATCTTCATTGGAAGTGCTGATCCAGGCATGCTGTCACTTCTTGATGATAATGAGACAAAGTGGTATCTTGTTGGAAGAACAATCATCCACTGGAGTCATCAATGCTGATCTGTGGTATCAGAAAATTCTCAAGCACATTAAGATAAACAACCACTGTATTTGTTTTTCATGAAAAAAGAAAGGCTCATAAACTTTCTCTGAACTCAAAGCACAGAACACATTGACTTTTGGTTGTCAGTCATTTGATTGAGCTACCACTGAGTTGCCATCTGGACTCTTGCCCATATATAATGCATTCTCATCTACAGTGGCAGACAAAAAAACTGCATCACCTTAAAAAAAGTAACATTTGTAGTGAAACGTATAAGATATTGTTTGATTAAGATGTCGCAAAGCAAAGGTATTGCATCAGATAATGCTTCTATTGCAGACAATAATTGCAAGGTACTGGATCAGCCGTTTCTATAAATACAGCATTGGAAGGATATACACACTCATTAGTATCCTGTTTTGCAGAGGTATAAGCATGGCTCCATATGTTCAGTTGACATCAAGAAAAAAAAAGTGTGGCTGTTGCTCTGTCCCAGGAAAGGCTTTCTATGTGTGCTATAGCTGATAAAATAGGCTGCCACCAGTCAACAGTATCCTGGGTGCTGAAATTAAAGTGTGAAACCGGTGATGTGATTCATTTCGATCAGGCTGTAAGAGAGTGACTACGCCTTCCCAAAATCAATATTTGAAACGGCTATGCCTTCGTAATCACCATGCTAGTGCTCCTGATCTAAAACTGGACTTTGAGATGGCCTTTGGTGTTGAAACAAGTGTAAGAACTATACAAAGACGGCTTTGGAAATGTGGTCTGCATGCCTATCCACCCAAGAAGAAGCCTTTGTGACCCAACAAATGAGGAAGAAGCAACTTGTTCGGGCTAAAACGCACGTTTCATGGATAAAAGAGCAATGGGACACCATCATCTTTTCTGACAAATCAAAATTCAACCTACATGGCTCAGATGGGAAGCGATATGTCAGAAGACGAAAATCGGAGGCATACCATCCTGACTGCATAACACCGACTGTAAAGATCCCCACCTGGTCTGGGGATGCATAACAAGCAAAGGGGTGGGGCAAATTAAGTTTATCAGTGGAACGATGAATGCAGAAACCTACACTGCTATCTCAGAGGAGTTCCTGAAACCCGTTATTAGGATCACCCCACAGAAGTCCAAAACTGCATTTTTCAACAAGAACTGAGCACCTTGCCACACAGCAAAATTGGTAAGTTTTATGCTATTTAGATTTAATGATGAGTTTGTCTTCTTGTCTCACAAGGGTTAAAACATACTTACATCAATGTTTTCCCTTGTTTTTTTCCCTTAAGGTTAAGTCATACCTCAGAAATGCTGGCATTACAGTGTTGGACTGGTCCGGCACCAGTCCAGATTTGAATCCTATTGAAAATTTCTGGTACATAATATCATCTAAAATTGCTCAGAAGATGCCAACAAGTAAGATCAGCTGCAGGAGAGCATTGTAAGGATGTGGTACCATTAAATTGGGCAACCATATATCCAGAAGTTTATTAACACTATGCCAAATTGTTACAAGGCTGTAATTGCATCTCTAGGAGGAACAACAAAATATTGAGGACTTACTTTGCTGATTTACAGTACATAATACTATTAGTTAACTTGTCATTTCAGTTTGTATACGTAAATGCAATAAAATGTATGTTTGGTTGTCATGATTGCCATTTGCATGAGTTCTCATATTTCCATTAATTACATATTTTACCCTTTGGGAAGATATTTATGGCAATTAAGTATATCAGGTGGACTATTTTTATTGGATTTCATTCACAGAAATATATATCCCATCTAACAAATGCATTTTAAACATTTCTGCAACCCACAATGCAGTGTAAAACACATTATTTGCAAAATTCACAAGTGATGCAGTTTTTTTGTCTGCCACTGTTGAATGAGTTATGTTGTTACAACTCATTCAACAATTAGTCTGTCAGTAATAATAACAACAACAAAACAGAAACCCCACTAGATTAACTCAAATAACGAGGAAACGAGATTTCTTAATTGACCTTTTAGCCTCGTGGTGGGATGGGCCATCACACCCTCACCATGAGGAAGTAGGTTACTACTATCCAATTCTGGAACACTTCCAGAATACAAGCTTTACATATTCACATAGTAAAGAGAAGAACTCTCTAACAAGAAACAGATCTTTTAAAGTCTCTTGAATCAGTGAGCATCCTCCGCTCCAGATGAGCATGCAAGTCCAAATACAGTAGACATTGCAAGATAATGTGGAGACTGGTTGCAGCTCTCCACAAGAGCACATATCCAAGGAAGCCTGGCCCAGCTGAAACAGCCTGGACCTCAGGCCATGTCCAGTCAGGACGCAACAGGCAAACAGCTCAAACTGCAACCACAGCCTAAGACTAAGAAAGGTTTACAAACTTTCTCTGAACTCAAAGCACAGAGCACATTGACTTTTGGGTTTTCACAAACATGCTCAAGTAAGTACTCACCTGGCTCTAAACACATTAGTGGCTGTCAACACTGTGCATGTTTACAGCCACTAATGTATTTTAATAAAATATGAAATGTGGAATCATCACTGAATATGATATCCTTGAGCAAGTAGTTTCATCTTCATGACTTGCCTGCATTTCCAAACAGAAATTGGTAAGCTTCACTTTTCATCTGTGATTACTTGCACAACTTGATATTATTAATAAAGCTTCAGCTGCAAACATTTCTGTAACGCATTCCAAATTTGGTTGGTTTTGTCAGACCCAGTTCATGACTTGTACGTGGTTTTCTCGAGCTTCTAAAGAACGCCAGTATCACATCCCCTACTGTTTAGTCACCCACACTTGGTCTGCCCATTTTCTTTGTCTGAGTCACACAACATCCTGTACTCATAAAATTTCTGCAGCACTGATACACGGAATTTCTGCTGGGAGGATTCTTGGCGAAATGAGTGCAAAATCATCTCTGAACTGTTTTTGCTGATTTTGTTTCCTAAAACCAAAAAGACATACTGCACTTCTTTTGGCACCAGTGATATCCACCATTGTGTTGATGCTACTGTGGTGTCTCTGGTGGGGACAGATACAACTACTAATTGTTTCAAACATACTTCACTATTGACTTTCTTTCTGTATTGCCATACACCCATTAATTTTATCTACAACACCGCTATTAGCATATGAAGTTTTTAAGCTGCTTTGTAATAACCCAAATACTGTCTGTTGCTAACCAAATTAATATACAAATACAGTGGGCCTTAACTTTTGTTAATATCAACATAGGATAATCTCAGGAACCAATTTACCTTCAATAAGAGCTTTCATTTTAAGGACTAATGATATTTGCAGGGACTGATGGCTTTACAATACAGCTGGGAAAGAAGCATGGGTGGAGTCTTGGCCAATCAGTGCATGGAACTCGTATGTTCTCATACAATGGTTCTCAACCAATCAGCACCTTTGGTTATTGTTCAGCACAACATCCCCACTTTGTTTTGAAATACATAATGGGCATTGTTATTCGTTTATTTTCTCTTTGATGTGGATATTCAGTGTAAACAGAGTGCATTTTTGTAAATTATAATTAAACTGTTTACTTTTGAATTTATTAATCAAATAAATTTAGAATAAAATTTCCATTAAAGTGAAGCAGGAGATGATAAAAAAACATGGAGTAAAAATTAATGCATTAGTGCATGAATATGGTTTCCCTCAATCAACCATTTCAACAATAGTTAAACAAAAAGACATTCTAAAGAGTGTTAAAGTTAGTCATGATTCCATTTTGGTGCATAAGAGCAGAGACTTTATTGTGGAAATGGAAAGACTTTTGTTAATATGGATAAGGGAAAAAGCAGAGGAAGGGTGATACACTGCATAGACAATTTATCTGCAAACATGCTAAGCAGATCTATGATGATCTGAAACCTAAAGCTCCTTCAACCAGTGGCAGTGCTGTACACTTTGAAGACTTTAAAGGCAGCAGAGGCTGGTTTGAGCACTTCAAAAGCAGAGCAAATATTAAAAGTGTTGTAAGGCATGGAGAGGCATTCAATGCTGATAAAGAAGCAGCTGAGTCCTTTAAAATTGAATTCCAAGGGCTTGTTGATCAGGAGGGCTACCTTCCCCAGTAAGTTCTTAATGATGACAAACCTGGCCCCTTCTGTAAGCGAATGCCCATGAGATACGTCACTACGGATGAGACTAATTAACCCGAGCATAAACCTATGAATGATAGTCTCACTTGCCTATTGGGTGCCAATGCCTCTGGAAATTTTAAGCTTAAGCCTTTGCTGGTGTATCACTAACACCCCCAGAGTGTAAACACTCTGGGGATGTTAGTGATACACCAGTCTTTACAACAAAAAATCAACAAAGGCATGCTAGGGGTGCTTTGGTACAGTAACAAGAAGGCCTGGGTTACAAGAGGGGCGCTTGAAGTTTTCTGTCCTTCGGTGAAGAGTTATCATGAGAAAATTAAACTTCCAGTGCAGGCGCTGCTCCTGCTGGATAATGCACCAGGCCATGATCCAGACCTTAACCAATCTCTGGAAGCACAATCTGACTTTGTTCAAGTCAAATTTTTGCCATCCAACACCACTCCTCTTCTTCAATCACTAGACCAGCAAGTGATTGCAAACTTCAAGAAAATCTATACCAAGAAAATGTTTGCAAGTTGCTTTGCAGCAACCGCTGGTGAAAATCCTCTTACCCTCAAAGATTTTTGGAGGTTGAAATTCAACATCCTGAACTGTGTGAGGCTGATCATAAGTTCTTGGAATGATGTTTTCACCAGGTGCTTAAATTCAGTGGTAGTGCTGAATGTCTAGAAAGACATGTGGCTTTTAATCATCCATAACTTTGATGGAATTGAAGATGATCGTGATTTGACAAATGAAATCGTTGCTCTTGGTGAATTAATAGGTCTGGAGGTTTATTGAAGAGGATGTGGATGACCTTTATTGATGCTCATGGACATGAGCTAACAACAAAGAAGCTAAAAGAATTGGAGAAAATTATGGAACAGAGAAAGTGGATGAGGAAGAAGACACCCAAAAAGTGTCAGCTGAAGAGTTGAAGACTGCATTTTCTTGTTGGGAGCATTTAAGTGAAGTGGTAAAAATCATCCAAACATTGAAAAAAATCAAAAACAGTCTGCTTTGGACAGCTTCTTTGCTAGTAGCAGCAAAAGACTGAAAATACACCTGACGAAAATCCACCTACCTCCACCACTACATCACCATTGATTTCATCAGCCCTGCACTTCAGGTCTAAGGTAAATGCTAATTTACTGGATTTTTTTTTTATTTTAAGATTTTTTTTTGTAACTATTTATTAAATAATCTTTGTAAAAACAATCATTTTAATGTAAAAATCAAGTATAGCATATAAGAAATACCTATTTTATGTGCTGCTGGGGGTCGCCTGTCAAGGGTTTAGAATAAATTAAAATTACAGGAAATCAATGTATTACTGGTTTCAGCTTACAATATTTTCAACATACAATGGGGTTTGTGATATGTATTACCATCAGATTTTGGGGCCCCACTACTTGGCATAGTTTGTATCAAATTAACAGATCATTACTATACAAATATGTATTATATAAAAAGGGGGGGGGGTTGATGTTCTTACCAATTGTGTGAATACAGTTCACTTAACAAATAAGTTTTAGCTTCCTTTTACCCCCCCCCCCTCTCTCTCTCTCTCTCTCTCTCTCTCTCTCCCTCCCTCCCTCCCTCCCTCCCTCCCTCCCTTAAAAACTTCAGCCAACATAGAGCCTAATCATCCATTCCTAAACACATCCACACATCATCATCATATTATTTATTTCATTAGTATGACCTGGCTTATAAAGCTTTTTTGTTGTCTTTCTGCATAAAAAGTTACAATCAAAAGTTTGCACCAATCATACCAATAACATGTCTTATCCAGTATGCCAAAGGCATCCTAATACTTGAGTATTAGGACAAGCACAGAATTTTGCCATCGCTGGATGTATTTTTTCATGACAATTCTCCACTATCCTGTCTCACTACCCCAGCATACATTCTGTTTAACTTGAAAGTGTCTGCTGTCATCCTTTGCAGTCTGGTGCTAATATTTCCATCCATTGCAACAATTATTACCCTTATATGGTATGGCCTTCACTTTCCCATAGCAAAAGTTGACCCACCATCAATTAACTAGTAAAGAAACAATCTATTACTTTACTAATTCACTTCACTGGGCAGTTGAGTATCACATTTTCTGTCAGAAAAAAATGGATTGAAATGCCTCCAAAATTTACCTGAGTGGCTAATCTACTTTGTGATTCACTATTACAATAAGTAATGTCAGCTGAAGAAACCCAATAAAAAAACGTTACTCTTTATTAATTCTATTTACTCATGCCCTGTTACAAATCATTTCTTCATGAACTCAAACTACACTCCTAACTCTCTCTCTTAACTGGAACACATTGCTCTCATGCTCTCTTATATATGTTCACATGACATCAATTTTAGCAATGTCACATTGTTTTCTATGCCTGTAGATTTTATGACGGTCTACAAAAGGGAATACAGGTAATCCTCGTATAACAAGGTAGTTTGGTTCCTACAAAATCTTGAGTAATGCGAAAAAAATACACCATTTTTTTTATAACTATCAAAAACTTAATTTTTATAGTAGTAATAACTTAATATTTTAACTTTATTTTTATAATAGTGGTAACTTAAATAGTAATAACTGAACAAACATATTACCTTACAAACTGTGATATTTATATGTCAGATAATGTACATTCATTTAATTTTCTTCTAAATCGATGCTAAGCACAATCTCTTCTGCAGCATCTAGATTTCGTGTACTGCCTGCTCTCTATGTCAGTCTCAAACCGCACAAGTTCAATAACCCAGGAATCTCCCAACAAAATACAGTGGACCCCCACTTTAAATGATATGTGAAAATAGGAAGAATATTTTCCAGTTAGCAAAATAAAAATAAATTTACGCTTACGTATATAGCTTAATATGTACATACTAATTGATATTTCTGTTAAATTCACTGACTTTTTTTTTTTTTTTTTTTCGGTTGTAAAATTTAAAACAGTAAAAATGGTAAGCAATTAATAACAAAGAACATGGCATGCACAAGTGAGATGTGGAGTAATGAGTTTCTGAAAATTTATTTATGTTTTTTATATGATTGAATATTTAATGGAAGGGGAAACACATTTCACCATAATAACATGAAAACCCACAGAATTCCATCTATCGGTACTATAGCAAATGCAAGAAGATCGAGTTTACTACCCATTTATAATTGATTACACTAACAGAAAAGACCACTAAACCAGAAACTGCAAATTGTTTTTATTGTTTTATGGTACTGACCACCAGAAATGTGTTTTAGAAAAATACCATGAAGGCGATAAAACTAGCGAGGCAACAGCAGGGATTCACAAAAAGGAATGGAAACGTTGAAAATTACATCTAACATAATATCAGGGTTTTCCCAGCATAAAAGTTCAAAAATACTGTGTTATGCAAGATTTCCAGCAATTCTCAAACCACGTTAGAGCGAAACCTTGTTCTAGAAATACCATGTTGTGCGAGGATGCCACAATTTATCAATTGTGTTAGAATGAAACCATGTTATACGAGGGTTGCCTGTATATACTTACTGCTTTCTTTATAATTTAATGTAAATATAATAAAATGTCAAAATGCAAGCAAATTAAATTCTAGAATTTGACCCTACTGTTACAATACCAACCACAGCCTAACATAATGGCTTTACAGCAGGCTGCCTAACTTTATACATCCAATCCACTCAGCATTCCAAAATTCTTTTTAACTTCCAGTATCATAATTTTTTTTAAATATTAAACTGCTCACTTCAATATTTAATTCAGCTGCACTATCATATATAATTCCCATTTAATTTTGTTTCAACCTTTTCAAAATAAAATCCAATGGCACAATCAGCTCAAGAAAATTTCTTTCCTATTACAATGCCCTTCCAATTTCTCCAATTTTCACATTTAAAAATATGAAATTAATTTATTTACATATTCTCATAATATCTAGCCTTACAGAATATGCCAAGTGTGATCTTAACAATGTATGGATTTTCTGATCCCCATATTTGCCAGTTGTGTCAGTTAACAGACCATTAATGTGGAAGGACATTCTGTCTGAGAACAAAAATTGGATGATACAAATTACATTACGCTCTGTTCAGGAATTCCAGTGTGGTTTTTAAACCAATTTTTTCAACTCATAACCAGCAAATATAACTCTTTGTGGCCTGGTCATTTGGTTTGATTTCATGCAACTGGATTCTGTATGCATAGAGTTAGTATTAGTAGTGGAAAATGATGCAAGGAAGCAAGCTTATACAGCATCACCCAAAAAAAAAAAAAAAAAAAAAAAAAGCTTCATCTGTCCATCCCCTCTAATAACCTTTCTAATTCGTCACAAAATTTATTCAAACTATCAACTTTCACACCAGAAGAAAGTTTGTTCCAACAATAAACTACCCTCTGGCTAAAAGCAAATTACCACATACTGCACCTATCCTGCAACCACCTTTCCTCGATTAAATTTATGCTGTTTGTTTCTATTTAGTTTTTAGGAACATTAGTAACTAAGGCCATATTGCTCCGGGGATATGTGGTGGTCATTCCCTGACCTTTCTGCATCCTCCGTATTTGGTGGTCAAGGACTTGAACCCCGGTCTAATCAAGAAGCATGTGCTATGCACTGCTGCTGCTGCCCACCTGGCTACGGAGGCGCCCGATTAAATTTATGCTTGTTTGTTTGTTATTTGGTTTTTAGGAGCATTAGCAACTAAGGCCATATTGCTCCGGGATATGCGGTGGTCATTCCTTGACCTTTCCGCATACTCCGTATTTGGTGGTGACGGGCTCGAACCCCGGTCTAATCAAGAAGCATGTGCTACGCACTGCTGCTCCTTCCCACCTGGCTACGGAGGCGCCCTTAAATTTATGCCTTCTTATGCATGTTGTCTGAGCAAGAACACCCCAATCATATCTAATTGCAAATGCATTGTTTTCAGATGCTGCAATTTGCACAAATGAAGTTTTTCTTGATAACAGTACTCTTTTGTTCCCCTCACTAATCTCATTGCTCTTCTTTGCACTCATTCCAACAGATCCACATCCTTCCTAAAATTAAGCTTCCAGACCTGTATGCAGTACTCAAGATATTGCCTAACAATTACTTTACATAATATGATAATCACCTTCTTACCCCTGATGGAAAATTCCTGTTTACCACTGACAAAACTCCATGAGCTATCCGAGGCCCATCTGCACAACTCGG
This sequence comes from Mastigoproctus giganteus, assembly GCF_048544385.1. Classification (NCBI taxonomy): domain Eukaryota; kingdom Metazoa; phylum Arthropoda; class Arachnida; order Uropygi; family Thelyphonidae; genus Mastigoproctus; species Mastigoproctus giganteus. The sequence continues at coordinate 101,859,234 of NC_143579.1, forward strand.
AAAACTTCACATCTGACTGCACAATTACCTCCGGTTTTTGTTCTTCATTGCCCTTAGTGTGGTATCACACAGTTGGTATGTTATTCAGGGATTACTGCTATCCATGTGCAGTAACTCACATTTGTCAGTGTTAAATTTCAATTGCCACTTCTCACCTCATCTGCCTAATTTTTTCCCTAGATCTTGTTGCAGTGGCATACCCTGATTACCAAATTAATCACCCTTTGTATCACTGCAAACTTAGACATTAAGCTTGATATGCCTTCATCAATATCATTAATAAATATTGAAATCAACAATGGACCCAGCACTGAACCCTGAGGAGGGAGGACTGCACCAATAAAATTAATTCCAAGAAAAGCAGTGCCCACTATTAACTACTCTCTGCCATCTAACACAACCATCGCTTTAACCACAGCAATCATTTATATAGAAAAACATTTCTGAAATCTATGTATATGATGTTGAAATTCCTTTTTTAAATCCAGTTCCTTTGTTACTACATCACAGATTGGTCGGACAAGATCGTCCCTGAACAAATCCAGATTGCTGTATTATTTCTTTAACCAGCAAGTCGATTATGTTACCTGAACAGAAGTCAAGCTTACAGGTCTGTAATTAGTCACTTCAGCCTTTTATCCTCCTTTGTGAACTGGGGACACATCTGCACATCTCTAATCAATAGTGACCTCCCCTGAATCCAAGGATGCACCTCATAATTATGGCTAAAGGTTTGCTTACCTCTTCTGCTGCCTCTCTTAACATAATTGGATAGATTCCATCTACCCCAGGTGCTTCAAGTACTTTTAGCTCCAACAATTTCCTCAATTATCACAAAATCATTTAGTTCCTTATTATCAGAATTTGTTATATTTCTGGCATTTCCATCTCTGAAAAGTTTAAGAGTTTATGAGCATTTTAAGAGTTTTAATTTATTTTGAATCACTTTATGAACAGCTGAAATTTTAATCTTCCGCTACAACAAAGAATTGATTTTTGAGGATTTTTAATGCAGAACTACTTGATAGCTTCCATAGTTTCTTCAACTACTCTAGGTCTTTCTTTTTTGACAGTACTTGTTTCCTTGAAGTGGCTGAAAAATCTTCTTACACTGTTTCATGCAGCAAATCTTTGTGGTACTCTCTACTAAATTGTAGGTGGAGCAAAGTCATTTATTTTAGCTCAGCTAGCCAGAGGATGCAACAACCTTTTCCTGATTGTTATAAAACTATGCAAAAGAAAACATACTCTTTAACAAAACTATATGAGTATTTAAATAAACAAATGTACAATGCACAAAAACTTTTTGAGTTCACAGATCACATAAATAAAAATATATATTGTAAGAACCCTTCCAGAAAATCTGTTTACAAAACCTCACCATTCGTGTGTTTGCACTTAAGTAAGCCCAAATCCCACCCCAAAACAAAACGGACAATGACTTGGCTACAATTGAGATGATATTGATGCAGATTTGTTTGGCAAGTTTGCCTGCATGTCAATACTCCTTGGGTCAATCAAAAGACTTAGTTTAACTTAAAACTGAAGCAAACTTTCCTCTTCCTCATCAGAAATAAAAATAGAAACCTATAAAAAGCAATGAAAGATCAATTTATTACAGAAATTTTAAAGAGTAAAAACTTACCAGCCTGGTATAGCAAGTGCTTGACAATTTTTTACAAACATATTAAAGATGCCACCATTGACTGTCTCTTTAACCAGCTTCTACAAAAAAAAAAAAAAATAATAATAATAATAATAATAATAATAAATAAATAAATACAACTATTGCAGAATCAGCTTACATGTTTATTTACCAAAAAACTTAATCTGATTATCATTAACAAGCTGATATTATGTCGACATGCTGTATATGGAGTGCGCTAGAGAGGTAGTACCTTTTGAACTGATTGGTCATGCCTTCATTAAATGCAATTCAGGAAACTGGTCCTCCCAAGGCACTCAGCTCTCACTCAGGTTGTCACTCAGGTTGTCACACGTTCTCTCAGATATGCCAGATAAGCTGTACTTGCTATCTATGAGTCTAAAACGCTGATGGGTGCTCTCTCTCTCTCTCTCTCTCTCAGGGTAATTCAGATTTTTTTTTTTTTTTTTTTTTGCCTGGTGCAGCATAAGTCTCAAGCTTCCTTGTACCATATGGCTAATAATAATAATAAGGAGAAGAAGAAGAAGAAGAAGAAGATCGAGGAGATCTGGGGAAATATCTGGAGCAGTGAAGTAAGACATAACAGCAGAGCACCCTGGATAGAAGTAGAACGGAAGAAAACCAAGGACATACAGGAGATGAGAGAGTGGGAGATTCGAGAAGAAGTAGTAAAACAGTCGATCGGGAACACCCACAACTGGCTGGCAAACCCCAGGAATTGATAACATCCATAACTACTGGTACAAGTAGCTCACCTGCACACACAAGCACCTAGCAGAGCAGTTCACTCTGATGATAATACACTTGGAGAGAATCCCGAAGTTTCTCACCGAAGGAGTCACATATCTGAAGTCTAAAGACGAAGATACAAGAAACCCAGTGAAATACAGGCCAATCACCTGCCTCCCAATGATGTACCACCTGCATAACCAAGAAGAAATCAGACCACTTAGAGAGGCAGAACATAATGGCCGAAGAGCAGAACGGATGCAAACGGAGGAGCAAAGGATGCAAGGAGCAATTAACCATAGATGCTGCAGTTATGGAGCAAGCCTACAAGAAGCACTGCAACCTATACACGGCCTACATCAATTACCACAAGGTAATTGATGTAGGCCGTGTATAGGTTGCAGCTCCGTACCTCAACTCCGTACTTACCTCATAGCTGGCTAATAGAGACCCTGAAGATCAACAAGGTCAATCCAATAGTGACAAACTTCCTAGGAGCAACAATGGCAAAATGGAGCACCACCATTAAGGTAGAGAACATCACAACCAGGCCAATCCCCATTAGAAGAGTAATCTTTCAGGGAGATGCTCTGAGCCCACTGTGGTTCTGTCTAGCACTCAACCCGCTATCCACCATGCTTAACGGCAGCAGGTATGGATATAATCTCAAAGAAGGAAGAAAGAACCTATACACCCTCACCCACCTCATGTACATCGATGACATGAAGCTCTATGTGGCAACTGAGAAGCAACTCCAGCAACTACTCTGGATCACCAAAGAATTCAGCAAGGACATCAGGACGGAGTTTGGTCTAGACAAATGCAAGACCCACACACACTGCACCAGGGAAAATTAGTTGGCCGAAACCACCAGCTGCTTACTGGTAAAGAGATTGAAGCTATGACAGAAGGAGAGACCTACAAATACCTAGGGCTGATGCAGGCTCAGCAGTTAGAGCACAAGGAAATCAAGAAGTGCCTGACCGAAAAATACCATCAGGGACTCAGAAGCCTGCTGAAAGCAAAACTGAACGGAGGGAACACAGTAAACACCTGTGCAGCTGCAGTACTAACATACACCTTCAGGATCATAGATTGGACTAACACCAAGCTAGAAGATATCATGCGAATGACAAGTTCAATAATGACCAAGAGCCGCCAACACCACCCGAAGTCAGCAGTGGAGAGACTAACAATAGCTCGGAAAGAGGGAGGAAGGGGCCTGATAGACCTGATAGAGCAACAGAAAACAGCGATAGTTAACTTGAAGGATTACTTTGAGAACAACACAGCACCACTCCACCAGGCCATAAGGAAGATAGATAAGTGGTATACCCACTCAATCTAAACAAGGAACCCCACCGACCCAGATGGCACAAGAAACGAAGTTAGAAAGATGGGCAAAGAAGACACTCCATGGTAGACACTACAATGACCTCCATCAAGATCATATCGATAACATTGCTTCCAATGCATGGCTCACAAGCGGGACGCTCTTCCCCGAGACTGAAGGATTTATGCTAAACCAGGTAATCAACACCAGAAAATACATCGCAAAGGAGCCCGGAATGTCAGATTACACATGTCAACAATGCCACCTGGCCTCAGAAACAATCCAACATCACTGTGGGCTGAAAGGTGATCACCCAGACTGAGTACACTCATAGACATAACCAGGTAGACAGGATAATATATCAGAAGCTAGCAAGGAAATGCCAGTTGACCAAAGAAAGTGTACCATACTACAAGCATGAACCCCAGGCAGTACTAGAGACCAGAACAAACAAGCTAAACAAGCTGTACTGGAACAGCGCCATAATAACGGATAAGAGCATCCCGCACAACAGACCGGACATAAACCTTGTGGACAAAATGGAAAAGACTACCTACCTGATTGACATAGCGGTACCCAACACTAACAATGTCCAGAAAACCCATGAGGAAAAAATTTGGAAGTACACAAACCTGAAACATGAAGTCAAGGAGATGTGGCATAGGCAAGAAATAAAGCCCATCCCGATCGTGTCAACCACCGGTATGGTGCCAAAGACCCTACATAACAGCCTAGCAGCAGTAGATCTCCAAGCGAACACATACAAGGAAATCCAGAAAGTGGTGATCCTGAACACCTGTAGGATAGTGAATGGAACAAAGGGTTCCATTCACAAAGCCTTTCTTTGTGAATGGAACCCTTTGTTCCATTCACAAAGAAAGGCTTATGATTTGAAAATTATAGTGTCTGGTGACTAGGCACCTGCGAGGTGATCTGATTGAGATGTATAAGGTCTTGAATGGTTTGAGCAAGCTCAATGCTGATGGGATTCTACCTCTTGCCCAGATTAATCGCCTGAGGGGATATATATTCAAATTGAGGAAAGACAGTTGCAGAATAGATGTGTGGAAGTTTCCCTTTAGCCAGCGTGTGGTTGATTGCTGGAACAAACTTCCATCTGTTGTTGTAAAAGTGGTCAGCTTAAATAAATTCAAGGCAGAACTAGACAAACATTTGAAGCCAATGGATGAGTGAAATGGGAAGGGTTTTTTTTTTTTTTTTTGACTGATGCTGTATAAGCTTGCTTTCTTGCATCATATGCCTCTACTAATGCTAACTCAATTATTTTCCCTGAAACAAAAATCAAGATTGTTAGAACACATACAAGGAACTGATTTTTATTGTTTGTTATTTGGTTTTTAGGAGCATTAGCAACTAAGCCCATATTGCTCCGGGATATGCGGTGGTCATTCCCTGACCTTTCCGCATCTTCCGTATTTGGTGGTGACGGGCTCGAACCCCGGTCTAATCAAGAAGCTTGTGCTACGCACTGCTGCTGCTGCTGCTCCTTCCCACCTGGCTACGGAGGCGCCTACACACAAGGAACTGAAGAAAGTCACAATCTTGAACACCTGTAGGATTCAGAGATTTCCTCGACTAACAGTAACATTAGATATTACAACCACCCTGTGTACTTGGTAGCAGTACCCGTCACAGAGTGGAATCCCCCAATCAGGGAGAAATAATATGAGAGCAACAATAATAATAATAATAATATTCGGGTGACATTCAAGTCAATTGGACCCAATTTCGGCAAAGTCCAGACAGTCTGTAACAGCCAAATCCTCTGTTTGCACCTTCATGATGGTGGGACTGTTAGCAATCCTGGGTATAACCTCCATGCACAAGCACACTGTGGGTGACCACACAGGTGTGAACCAACGTAAGCAGGGGCCGAGGTGCGGCACCCACACCACATGGAGGAATGCTGCCCCCTCTGTGTTACTAGGCAATACTAGGTGGTAGATTAATCGTGGATGCTACTAAAAGTTTCATACCTATTAAGACATTGTTCAATGTTTAGGCCTAAATGGTTATCTAATGAACCAATGAGACTTGTAACAGAGAAGAAAAATGCATAGGATGCATATAAATTATCAAGTGACTCAGAAGCCTAGTCTGTAATCAGGTTACAAAGGAGGTTAGGAAGGCGAAGGCAGATTACGAGAAATCCTTGGCAAAAGATGCTAAGAAAAACAGCAAGGATTTCTTTACTTATATAAACACTAAAGGGAAGGGGATGAATCTGATTGGTCCACTTGACATCGATGGTTCGACTGTTGATAATCCTGCTCAGATAGCAAACAAACTGAATGAGTAATCAGCATATACATTCACACATGAGGAATTATTAAGGTTTGAAAATGGCAGAAGGTTATCAATTGTAGCAGGATACTTAATGATTTTGTAAAAACTGAGAGCAAAGTGGAAGAGAAATTGTTGAAGTTAAACATAAGAAAAGCACCTGGGGTAGACGGGATCAATCCAGTTATATTAAAGGAGGCAGCAAAGCAACTAAGCAAACCCTTAGCCATAATTATGAGAGCATCCTGGAACTCAGGGGAGGTTCCCACGGACCGAAGATGTGCAAATGTATCCCCAATTCACAAAGGGGGATCGAAGGGTGACACGAGTAATTACAGACCAGTTAGTTTAACTTCTGTTCCGGGTAAAATAATGGAGTCACTGGTTAAAGATCCATTGCAGGATCATCTAGACAAGACTGCAGCAATAATTCAGACACAGCATGGGTTTGTTAAGGGAAAGTCTTGTCTGAGAAATTTGATATGATATTATGATGTGTTTACAAAGGAACTGGATGCAAAAAATAATTTTGATATCATATATTTGGATTTCAGGAAAGCTTTTGACGCTGTTGCACATGGAAGACTTGTACAAATTGGAGCAGAATGGTATTAGGGGTAAGTTGCTACAATGGATAAAAGGATGGTTAAGTGGGAGAAGACAGAGGGTGGTAATCAATGAGTGCTGCTCTTCGTGGTCTAATGTTATTAGTGGCGTCCCACAGGGTTCGGTGTTGGGTCCACTGTTGTTTTGTATATTTACAAATGATATTGATGAAGGTATATATCAGGCTTAATGTCGAAGTTTGCAGATGATATAAAGGTTGGCAGGTTGTTAATGACAGTAATGGCAGTGTGCTACTGCAACAGGATCTAGATAATTTGGGCAGATGGGCTAAGAAGTGGCAACTGAAATTTAACATTGATAAATGCAAAGTACTGCATATGGGTAGAAGTAACCCCAGAGAAACGTACCAACTGTGTGGTACTACACTTAAGGTGGTAGAAAATGAAAAAGACCTGGGAGTAATTGTGCAGTCAGATATGAACGTTTTCTGAGCAATGCAGACAGGCTGCTAGGGCAGGTCATGGGGTTTTGTCAATGATATATAGGAATTTTGCTAGCAGGGAAAAGGAGGTGATTGTCCCTCTGTACAAGGCAATGTTCAGGCTACGCCTTGAGTACTTCTTACAGGTCTGGAGGCCTCGTTTTAGGAAGGATGTAGATTTGCTTGAGCATGTACAGAGAAGGGCAACAAGATCGGTGAGGGGAATCCTCTTACCAAGAGAGGCTTAAGTTCTGCAAATTGCAGTGGCTGGAGACTAGGCACCTGCTTGGTGATCTGATTGAAGTGTATAAGGCCTTGAATCAGTTCAGCACACTGAATTCTGATGGGATCCTTCCACTTGTTCAGATTACGAACCTAAGGGGGCATAAATTCAAATTAAGAAAGGACAGATGTAGAATAGGTGTGCGGAAATTTGCCTTTAGTCAACGCATGGTTAATTACTGGAACAAACTTCCATCTGTCGTTGTGGAAGTTGATAGGCTGAATAAATTTAAGGAGGAACTGGACAGGCATTTGGAGGGAATGGTGTGATTTTTTTTTTTCTTTTTGGCTGATGCTGCATAAGCTCATACACTTGCTTTCTTGCATCACATGCCACCACTACTACTACTACTACTCTCATCAACTGGTGAAATACCACCACTTTGCTTATTGGAGGCTTGAAGTGGTGGAACTCATGTTTAGTCTCCAGAGATAAGTTCCGGTCAACCCTTCCCCATCTCTTCATCATGCAGTATGACTGTTGAATTTTGAGGTTATGATGAACATCATGGTGTGATCCAATCTTCCTTACATTTTAAGGGTACAGCTCTAAAACGGTGTTCACAAGCCGGCCGCTAGTTAGTACACTGGACCGAACCTATTGGTAACTCTTTAGGAGGCTTCCAGATCAGCTAGTTTATAATCTTGCTATCTCTACTCTGCCAGATAGTGACAGGAGGGAGTCTGAGTAGTGTGTATGTGGGGGGGGGGCATTGTCGAGGCCACATTATCGTCAAGGATCTGGGTATATTCTTACCATGTATATATCATATCCAAAAATTTCATTACTTCATACATGTCCCCCTCCCACTTTATCTTACTATTGAATACACCATGAATTGTGAAACTAATAGAATAAGCTTATCTGCGAAAAGATCAAACACTTTCTAATTCATTTCACAAATATACGTGGTCTCAATTCTAATCTCAACAACGTCCATTTCCACTAGCAGTTTGCTAAACCCCATGTACTTTTTCTGACAGAATCTCAGTTATCAGTTGATTCAACTACTACTCATCTCAATAGCCCAAATTTTTCGCTGTATGGTTCCTTTTGACTCAAAGGTGGTACTTGTGCATATGTCCGTTCCGATATTCCCTGTCAGAGACTTGGTAATTTGGAATCTCCTCTTTTCGATCTTCTCTGGCTTAAAATCTCTCTACCTCATTGTGTCAAATTCATCTGTTGTCTCTACCATTCTCCGAACTCCACCAATCACTTAGAGCTCTGACTTCCTCTCTTTGCAACTTGACTTTCTCCAGTCCAACTTTCCTAAAAGTGTGGTAATTTTCCTTAGTGATTTTAATGTTCACAACTCCAGCTGGCTTCCGTTTTCTAGTCACACCGACCCAGCTGGTCGAGATGCTGAGGCTTTTGGAATTACTAATGACCTTGCATAGATTGTTCATTTACCTACAAGAATACCGGACAATCCTAACCATACAGCCAACACGCTTGATCTTTTTCTAAGTACACGGTCGAAGTGAGTGGTCCTTTAGGCACCTCAGATCACAACATGGTGATTGTCTCTTCTCCTATGAAGACTTTATCTCATGGCTATTCCGATCCTCTTATTGTTTGGCATTATCTTTCACCTCTGCCAGTAGCCACTGACAGAGGTGAAAGAGATTCTTGCACTGCTTCTATTAGAACGAGCAGAAGCCTGAAAAACAAGATGTATGGTATTTCAGAGACTGCTGGGAGCCATTGCGGTACAAGTAAACACATGGGTTGTGTTAGGGTAGCTAAGAATAGAAACAGGTGCAGGTATACTTGCGTGTACACCAATGCTAGGAGTTTAGTAAATAAATTTGATGAATTTGAGGTATTGCTCAAAACATCAAAGGCAGATATTGTTGGGATATCAGAGACGTGGTGTCACACAGATATAAGGGATGCAGAACTGCAATTTGGGGAGTACAACGTCTACAGAAAGGATAGACAGGATAGGAAGGGGGGAGGGGTTATGCTATTAGTTAAGAAACACATAAAAACCAAGGAAGTGAAGCCAGTCGACATCGCTGGACAGTGCAGTGTTGAGTCAGTTTGGTGTGACATAAGCATTGGGAGATCAAAATTGAGAGTAGGAGTGAGCTATAGGGGTAATGACTCTGATGAGTATAATAAGGAACTGTACAGGGAAATAGAGTGGGCCAGTAAATCAGAGAGTCTTATAATGGGAGATTTTAATTTCCCAGATACTGACTGGAATTTCGGGGCTGGTTACTCACACACTAGCAGGGCTTTTGTGGATTTATTGGATGATTGTTTTCTACATCAGCATGTTCGGGAGGCAACTAGAGGGAGTAATACTCTTGATTTGATTATCAGCAGTGATTCTACATGCATTAAGAATCTGCAGATAAATGAACCACTAGGTGGCAGTGATCACAGTGTGCTGAAATGGGATTTACTCAAAGAGGTAACTACCATTAGGGGTAAAGGGAAGGGTTATTGCTTCCGTAAAGGCGACTACAATGGACTGAGACAGTATTTAAATTCTATACAGTGGGACCAACTGATGATGTTACCAACAGCAAATTCAAAATGGGAAGCATTCAAAGAACTTATCTTGGAAGCTACTCGGCTTTACATACCAACTAAGAAATATTGTTCGAGGTTTAGGCCAAAATGGATGTCAGATGAACTAATGAGGCATATGGCAGAGAAGAAAAATGCATGGGATACTTACAAATTAACACATGACAGAGAAGCCTATGATAGATACAAGTTGATATGCAACCAAGTTACAAAGGAGGTTAGGCAGGCGAAGGCAGATTACGAGAAATCCTTGGCAAGGGATGCAAAGAAAAACAGCAAAGAGTTCTTTACTTATGTAAACTCTAGAAGGAAGGGGATGAATCAGATTGGTCCACTTGATATTGATGGGTCAACTGTTGATGATCCTGCTCAGGTAGCTAACAAACTAAATGAATATTTTGCATCGACATTCACACATGAGGAGTTATTCAGCAAGGGGAATGCCAGAGGTGTATTCAACTCTAGCAGTAAGCTACAGAATCTTGAAATAACTGGGAGTAAAGTGGAGGAGAAACTGTTGAAGATAAACTCAAGAAAGGCACCTGGGGTGGATGGGATTTATCCTGTTATATTAAAGGAGACAGCAAAGGAAGTAAGCAAACCCTTAGCCATAATTATGAGAGCTTCCTTGGACTCAGGGGAGGTACCCATAGACTGGAAATATGCAAATGTGACCCCAATTCACAAAGGAGGATCAAAGGCTGACACAAGTAATTATAGACCTGTGAGCTTAACTTCTGTTCCAGGAAAATTAATGGAGGCACTGGTTAAAGAAGCACTGCAGGATCATTTAGACAAGACTTCAGTTATAGCTCAGACACAGCATGGTTTTGTTAAGGGGAAGTCTTGCTTGACCAACTTGATTGGATACTATGATGCAGTCACAAAAGAACTGGATGCAGGAATAACTTTGATATTATATACTTGGATCTTAGAAAGGCTTTTGATACTGTTGCACATGGAAGACTGCTACACAAATTGGAGCAGTGTGAGGAGGCAAATTGCTGCTATGGATAAAGGGGTGGTTGAGGGGGAGAAGACAGAGAGTGAGGCGCTCCGTAGCCAGGTGGGAAGGAGCAGCAGTGCATAGCACACACTTCTTGATTAGACCGGGGTTCAAGCCCGTCACCACCAAATACGGAGGATGTGGAAAGGTCAAGGGAATGACCACCGCATATCCCGGAGCAATATGGCCTTAGTTGCTAATGCTCCTAAAAACCAAATAACAAACAACAAACAAACAAACAGAGAGTGGTAATCAATGGACACTGCTCATCGTGGACTAATGTTATTAGTGGAGTCCCTCAGGGCTCAGTGTTGGGTCCATTATTGTTTTCTGTATTTATTAATGATATTGATGATGATATATCAAGCTTAATGTCCAAGTTTGCAGACGATACAAAGGTTGGCAGGTTGTCAAGGACACTACTGACACTATGCTGCTGCAACAGGATCTGGAAAGGTTGAGCAGATGGGCTGAGAGGGGACAAATGAAGTTTAACATTGACAAATGTAAAGTACTACACATGGGAAACAGCAACCCCAGAGCAATGTATCAACTCTGTGGTACTACACTGACAGTGGTAGAGAATGAAAGGGACTTGGGGGTGGTTGTGCAGGCAGATATGAAGTTCTCTGAGCAGTGCAGACGGGCTGCAAGAGTAGCTCATGGTGTCTTGTCAATGATATACAGGAATTTTTCCAGCAGGGATGAGGAGGTGATTATTCCATTGTATAAGGCAATGGTCAGGCCACACCTAGAGTACTGTATACAGGTCTGGAGGCCTCATTCAAGAAGGATGTAGAGCTGCTGGAACGAGTACAGAGAAGGGCAACAAGATTAGTGAATGGAACAAAGGGGTGCTCTTACAAAGAAAGGTTTAAGTTTTGCAAATTACAGTGTCTGGAGACTAGGCAACAGCGACGTGATCTGATAGAGGTGTATAAAGCCTTGAATGGTTTAAGCATGCTCAATGATGATGGGATTCTTCCTCTAGCTCAGAAAATCACCTGAGAGGGCATAAATTCAAATTGAGGAAAGACAGATGTAGGATAGACGTGCAGAAATTTGCCTTTAGCCAGCGGGTGGTTGGTTGGTGGAACAGACTTCCATCCTTGTGGTGGAGGTTGATAGCCTAAATAAGTTTAAGGCTCAGCTGGACAGGTATTTTGAACGAACAGAGGGGTGAAGTGGAAGTGGTGTTTTTTTTTTTTTTTGGCTGATGCTGCATAAGCTTGCTTTCTTGCATCAAATGCCTCTACTAATGCACTAATGCTAATTACAAGAATGCAAAATGGGATAACCTGCGAGATATCTTTTCTTCATATCCTTGGTCGGATTACTGTTTCAAAACTTCTGATGTCAATGTTTGCTCAGATCATATCAGTGAAATTATTCTTGTAGGAATGGAATCCTTTATCCCACACTCCACTTTAAAATCTCATCCTTTATCTAAACCTTGGTTTTCCAATAAATGTGCTAAGGTTGTTCAAGAGAGGAACATTGCATATCGTAATTGGCTTGGTTCCAATTCTTCAGTTTCATTTTCTACCTACACCAGAACTCGCAACAATTGTAAAGCAGTTATTAATCAGTCCAAACTATATTTTGAACAGGCTAAGAGTAGAAAACTTGATTCTTGCTCTAATGGTAGCCGAGCATTCTGGTCTCCTGCCAAAGCTATTGGCTGCAACTTTTGTCCATCTCTGCTACCACCGCAGTAGAAACCAGGTGGTTCTGTTGTCACTTCATGCCAAAGATAAAGCCAACCTGCAAGTATCCTATTTTTCTTCCAACTCGTATATTAATGATCTTGGTAAACCACCTCCCACCATTCCCAGTATGTTCAATTCAATGTCTCCTGTGGTCTTTCGTCAAAAGGATGTGAAAGGATTTTGAACAATCTTGATGCTAAGAAAGCTCCGTGTGCTGATGGTATTTCTCCACTTGTTCACAAAACCTGTGCTCCTGAACTTACTCCTATTCTGTGTTGCCTTTTTTCACTTTTTTATTCCAAAGGTGTTTTTCCTTCTGCTTGGAAATTTGCTCATATCCAGCCAGTTCCAAAAAAATGGTGACAAATCCCTCCCATCCAATTATCGTTCCATTGCAATTACTTCTATTCTTTGTAAAGTAATGGAGAAATCAATTAACCGCCAACGTTTAAACTATCCAGAAACCTTCGATCTGATCAATGATCGTCAGTATAGATTCTGTCAGTGTCGATCCACTGGTGATATTCTGGCTTACGTTACCCATTTATGGACTAATTCAATGGAAAAGTTTGGTGAAACATGCAGTTGCTCTTGACATCTCAAAGGCTTTCAATCGTGTTTGGCATAAAGGTCTTCTAAACAAGCTTCCATCTTATGGTTTGCCAACTGTTTTTTGTAATTGGTTATCCAGTTTTCTCTGTGATCGCTCACTGAGGGTGATGGTAGATGGTTCTCAGGCTTCTAACTTCTCCACTAATGCTGGTGTTCCCGAAGGTTCAGTTCTTTCCCACACTCTTTTCCTCTTGTATATTAATGACCTTTTTCCATGATTGGAAATTCTATTCATAGTTTTGCCGATGAAAGCACATTGAATTCCACCTTGCATTTTGATCAGCTTCAACTTCTCGAATATCCGCTACCAATTCCTTAAATGCCAATCTCCAGGTAATTCTCCAGTGGGGCAAACACAACTTAGTTGATTTCAATCCTTCTAAAACTCAGTCTTGTCTCATATCTCACAAAAAGGATTCTTCTGCCCCTGCTTATCTTTGGTGACAATCCGATTTCTAGGCAAAATGAAATATCTCTTTTGGGGATTACCCTGACTTCTAATCTCTCTTGGCACAAGCACATTACAAATATTGCTTCCTCTGCATCTAAAAAACTTGGTTTTCTCTTTCACTTTCGCTCCAAACGGCTGTTCACTCTGTACAAATCGCAAATCCGACCTACTATGGAATATTGTTCCCACATCTGGGGCGGTGCCCACAAAACCTCCCTCAGGCTTCTAGATCCCATTCAGAAGAGTACAGTTATGTTAAACATTGATGACTCCTCTCTAACAGAATATCTCCACTCTCTGTCTCATAGACGTTCTGTTTCTGCTGCATGCCTTTTCTACCGATACTTCTACGGGCACTGTTCTTCTGAATTGGCTTCTATAATTCCCGCTCTCTCTTTCAAAACAATCCGAACACGTGCTGCCACCAGCAAACATCCATTTACTGTCCAACTTCAAACTCAAAGAACCAACTTTTCATCTTCCTCATTTATTCATTCAATTGCTGTTTCTTGGAACAGCCTTCCTTCATACATATTTCCTGAAAATTACAGTCTACAGAAGTTCAAGTCTAATGTCAACAAGTATCTTCTTTCATCATCTCAACCTCCAACCCAAGCATGGTACTAAGTACTATAGGTTCTCACACCTCTCATGTTTGGGGTTTTCATAAAAAAAAAAAAAAAAAAAAAAAGAACACATCTGGAGCGAGTGGTGGTGGTGGTTGTTATTATTTGGTTTTTAGGAGCATTAGCAACTATGGCCATATTGCTCAGGGGATATGCGGTAGTCATTCCCTGACCTTTCCGCATCCTCCATATCTGGTGGTCATGGGCTCGAACCCTGGTCTAATCAAGAAGCGTGTGCTACGCACTGCTGCTCCTGCCCACCTGGCTACGGAGGCACCGGAGCGAGTGGACAGGTGAAATGAGAAGGGTGTGTGTTTGTTTTTTTTTTGACTGATGCTATATAAGCTTGCTTTCTTGCATCATGTGCCTTTGCTAATGCTAAAGTAATTTCATTTGTATATCTTGGATGGCAAAAGCCATTTAGAAATAAAAAGAAGAATTGCTCTAGCGAAAGAAGCACTTAAGAAAAAAGAAATCATTTACTGCAAGCAAGATAAACAAAGAAAAGAAGAATGGATTTGTTAAAAGTTATATATGGAGGTATACTGCTGTATAGATGTGAAACATGGTTCTCCAACAAAGCATTTTGGATTTTTTGCTGGAGAACACTGATGAAAATCAACTGGACAGACAAAAAGATGAATGAAGTTCTCAAAGTAGCTGGGGAACAAAGAACAATCAAGAAAACCATAATAAAGAGGAAGATGCAGTTCCTAGGACATCACTGGAGACACAATGATTGGATAGTAAACATACTAGATGACAGCTGTAATGAAAAAGCAGCAGAGGATTACCAACGATCGCACCACTTGATAACGACTCTCAAGAATGAACTACAGGGAAGCTAAACAAAAAGCTCATTATCTGAAACAATATGTTGAGTGCACAGCACACATTGTAAAAATGAAGAAATAAAGTATACCAACTGCATCTGCTGGAAGAAAAAATGCGTGTTGAAATCATACCCCGTACCTTTTCACATTCTGCATGATCATGCTCAAATTCAGTGTCAATCCCCTCCCAAAGTATACAATGGTACCGGCATACTGGCACATTTTCAGTAAAAACTATTTCATGACACAGTTTGTGAGATGAGAAATTCCATGTCAGTATATATTCACAACCCAATCCTACCCCTTAAAATATTGCTCAAATGAAGTAAACATAAGCTCAAAAATTTTCAAAATTATAACATTGTACAATTATTACATAAATTGCAAAAATAATCAAATTACACCAACAGCACTCCCACACTATTTATTCAGTTTTAAATGGTTTATTGGGTTCCTGAAGTAGAAATTAGACAAACAATTTAAACCTATTTCCTCCCAAAGTTGGATCCAAAAGTCAAGAATGCAATATTATTTAGTGTATCAAGCTTGACTTTATATATATAGGCGCCTCTGTAGCCAGGTGGGCAGGAGCAGCAGTCTGTAGCACATGCTTCTTGATTAAACCGGGGGTTCGAGCCCTTGACCACCAAATACGGAGGATGCGGAAAGGTCAGGGAATGACCACCGCATATCCCTGGAGCAATATGGCCTTAGTTGCTAATGCTTCTAAAAACCAAATAACAAACTTTATATATATTATTATTTTTTTTATTATCTTTTATTATTTTACAGCTACACTTAAAAAATTAAAAAATATTTAACAATGCAGATTGAAACACATTTAACAAATTCTAACATTGAAGGGCCAAGTAAATGATTACAGAGAAGTAGTAGTAGTAGCGGCATTTGATGCAAGAAAGCAAGTGTATGAGCTTATGCAGCATCAGCCAAAAAAAAAAAAAAAAAAATCACACCATTCCCTCCAAATGCCTGTCCAGTTCCTCCTTAAATTTATTCAACCTATCAACTTCCACAATGATAGATGGAAGTTTGTTCCAGCAATTAACCACCCACTGGCTAAAGGCAAATTTCTGCACATCTAATCTACATCTGTCTTTTCTTAATTTGAATTTATGCCCCCTTAGGTTCGTAATCTGAACAAGTGGAAGGATTCCATCAGAATTCAGCGTGTTCAACCCATTCAAGGCCTTATACACCCCAATCAGATCACCACGCAGGTGCCTAGTCTCCAGCCACTGCAATTTTCAGAACTTAAGCCTCTCTTGGTAAGAGGATCCCTTCATTCCCCTCACCAATCTTGTTGCCCTTCTCTGTACACGCTCAAGTAAATCTACATCCTTCCTAAAATGAGGCCTCCAGACCTGTACGCAGTACTCAAGGCGTGGCCTGACCATTGCCTTATACAGAGGAATAATCACCTCCTTTTCCCTGCTAGCAAAATTCCTATATATCATTGACAAAACCCCATGACCTGCACTGGAAGCCTGTCTGCATTGCTCAGAAAACGTTCATATCTGACTGCACAATTACTCCCAGGTCTTTTTCATTTTCTACCACCTTAAGTGTAGTACCACACAGTTGGTACGTTTCTCTGGGGTTACTTCTACCCATATGCAGTACTTTGCATTTGTCAAGGTTAAACTTCAGTTGCCACTTCTTAGCCCATCTGCCCAAATTATCTAGATCCTGTTGCAGTAGCACACTGCGATTACTGTCATTAACAACCCTGCCAACCTTTGTATCATCTGCAAACTTCGACATTAAGCCTGATATACCTTCATCAATATCATTGATAAATATACAAAACAACAGTGGACCTAACACCAAACTCTGTGGGACTCCACCAATAACATTAGTCCAATGTAAGCACAATGTTTGTAATAAGGAAAATAACAGAGCTGGTTATTAAAAAAGCAATGCAAAATCATCTTGACAGGAATCCAATTATATGATAATCATAGCATGGATTTGTTAAGAGGAGATCTTGCCTGACCAACATAATTAGATATTATGACTTAGTCACAAAAAATAATAATTTTGATAATGCACTTCTGTAAAGCTTTATATACTTTCGCACATTAATGATTGCTGTACAGGCTAAAATGGTGTTGCACTTGGGAGGGGGGAGGTTACTGATATATATAAAGGGATGACTGAGTAGTTATAAATGGACATTGCTCTTCATGGACTAATTTTATGTGCAGACACTCAGGGTTCAGTGTTCGGCACCTAACAGTATTTAACATTTATTAAAAATACTGATGTAAACATATCAGTGTTAATCTCCAAGTTTGTTGATGATACAAAAGTCTGCAAATGATTAATTACAGAAATCAAAGTATTCTACTCCAACAAAATCTGGAAAAAATTAAGCAATGGGTTGAAAAATGGAAATTGTGGTTTAAACATTGGTTGGTGTTTTATGGTGTCATATCTGACCACACAATTACCCCCAAGTATTTTCCACTACCCTCAGTGTAGTACCACATAATTGACAACTTACTCTGGGATTACTACAACCCATATGCAGTACCTTGCATTTAACAACTTCAAACTTCAACCACCATTTCTCAGCCCACCAATCTAATTTTCCTAAACCTTGTTGCAGTAACTCAGTGTGATTACTGTTGTTAACCACCCAATCAACCTCTTATCATCTGCAAACGTAGACATTAAGCCAGATATACCTTAATCAATACCATTAACAAATACTGAATACGACAATGGGCCCTGCACTGAAGCCTGGGGGACTACACTAATAACATTAGTAGAGGCATATGATACAAGAAAGCAAGTTTATGCAGCATCAGCCAAAAAAAACCACTCCCATTTCACTCCTCCATTCATTCGAAATACATGTCCAGCTGAGCCTTAAATTTATTTAGGCTATCAACTTCCACAACAAGGGATGGAAGTCTGTTCCACCAACCAACTACCCACTGGCTAAAGGCAAATTTCCGCACATCTATCCTACATCTGTCTTTCCTCAATTTGAATTTATGCCCTCTCAGGTGATTATTCTCAGCAAGAGGAAGAATCCCAGCAGCATCGAGCATGCTCAAACCATTCAAGGCTTTATATACTTCAATCAGATCACCTCGCCGGTGCCTAGTCTCCAGACACTGTAATTTGCAAAACTTAAGCCTTTCTTTGTAAGAGCAACACTTTGTTCCATTCACTAATCTTGTTGCCCATCTCTGTACTCATTCCAGCAGCTCTACATCCTTCTTGAAATGAGGCCTCCAGACCTGTATACAGTACTCAAGGTGTGGCCTGACCATTGCCTTATACAAGGGAATAATCACCTCCTAATCCCTGCTAAAAAAATTCCTGTATATCATTGACAAGACACCATGAGCTACTCTTGCAGCCCATCTGCACTCCTCAGAAAACTTCATATCTGCCTGCACAATTACCCCCAGGTCATTTTCATTCTCTACCACTGTCAGTGTAGCACGACAGAGTTGATACGTTACTCTAGGGTTACTGTTTCCCATATGTAGTACTTTACATTTGTCAATGTTAAACTTCATTTGCCACCTCTCAGCCCATCTGCTCAACCTTTCCAGATCCTGTTGCAGCAGCATACTGTCAATAGTGTCCTTAACAACTCTGCCAACATGTGTATCATCTGCAAACTTGGACATTAAGCTTGATAGCTTGATATACCATCGTAAATATCATTTATAAATACAGAAAACAACAATGGACCCAACACTGAACCCTGAGGGACTCCACTAATAACATTAGTCCACAATGAGCAGCGTCCATTGATTACCACTCTCTGTCTCCCCCCCCCCTCTACTATCCCTTCATCCATAGCAGCAATTTGCCTCCAATGCCACACTGCTCCAATTTGTGCAGCAGTCTTCCATGTGCAACAGTATCAAAAGCCTTTCTAAGATCCAAATATATAATATCAAAGTTATTCCCTGCATCCAAT
Source organism: Mastigoproctus giganteus (assembly GCF_048544385.1). NCBI lineage: Eukaryota > Metazoa > Arthropoda > Arachnida > Uropygi > Thelyphonidae > Mastigoproctus > Mastigoproctus giganteus. Next base: position 101,878,339 of record NC_143579.1, read on the forward strand.
TCTTTTGTGACTGCATCATAGTATCAAACATATCGATCAGGCAAGACTTCCCCTTAACAAAACCATGCTGTGTCCGAGCTATAACTGAAATCTTCTCTAGATGATCCTGCAGTGCGTCTTTAATCACTGCCTCCATTAATTTTCCTGGAACAGAAGTTAAACTCACAGGTCTATAATTACTTGTGTCAGGCTTTGATCCTCTTTTGTGAATTGGGGTCACATTTGCACTTCTCCCGTCTATGGGTACCTCCCCAGAGTCCAAAGAAGCTCTCATAATTATGGCTAAGTGTTTGCTTCCTTCCTTTGCTGCCTCCTTTAATATAACTGGATAGATCCCATCCACCCCAGGTGCCTTTATTATGTTTATCCTCAACAATTTCTACTCCGCTTTCCTCTCAGTTATTACAAAATCATCTAGCTCACTGCCAGAGATTACTTCACCTCTGGCATTCCCCTTCCTGAATATCTCTTCATGTGTGAATATAAATGCAAAATACTCGTTTAGTTTGTTAGTCACCTGAGAAGGATCATCAACAATTGAACCATCAATATCCAGTGGACCAATCTGATTCATCCCTTTCCTTCTAGAGTTTACATAGGTAAAGAACTCTTTTCTGTTTTTCTTTGCATCCTTTGCCAATGATTTCTCATAATCTGCCTTTGTCTGCCTAATCTCCTTTGTGACTTGGTTATAGACCAGCTTATATCTTTCATAGGCTTCCATGTCACCCATTAATTTATATTGATCCCATTCATTTTTCTTCTCTGCCATATGTCTCATTAGTTCATCAGACATCCATTTAGGCCTAAACCTTGAACAATATTTCTTAGTTTGTATATAAAGCCTAGTAGCTTCCAAGATAAATTCTTTGAATGCTTCCCATTTTGAATTTGCTGTTAGTAACATCATCAGTTGGTCCCACTGTATAGAATTTAAATACTGTCTCAGACCATTGTAGTCGCCTTTACGAAAGCAAAAACCCTTCTCTTTACCCCTGATGGTAGTTACCTCTTTGAGTAAATCCCACTTCAGCACACTGTGATCACTGCCACCTAGTGGTTCCTTAATCTGCAGATTCTTAATGCAAGAAGAATCACTACTGATAACCAGATCAAGAGTATTACTCCCTCTAGTTGCCTAACGAAGATGCTGATGTAGAAAACAATCATCCAATAAATCCACAAAAGCCTTGCTAGTGTGTGAGTGACCAACCCAAAAATTCTAGTCAATATCTGGAAAATTCTAGTCAATATCTGGCCCACTCTATTTCCCTGTACAGTTCCTTATTATACTCATCAGAGTCATTACCCCTATAGCTCACTCCTACTCTCAATTTTGATCTCCCAATGCTTATGTCACACCAAACTGACTCAACACTGCACTGTCCAGCGATGTCGACTGGCTTCACTTCCTTGGTTTTTATGTGTTTCTTAACTAATAGCATAACCCCTCCCCCCTTCCTATCCTGTCTATCCTTTCTGTAGACGTTGTACTCCCCAAATTGCAGTTCTGCATCCCTTATATCTGTGTGACACCACGTCTCTGATATCCCAACAATATCTGCCTTTGATGTTTTGAGCAATACCTCAAATTCATCAAATTTATTTACCAATTGGTGTACACGGTATACATGCACCTGTTCCTATTCTTAGCTAACCTAACACAACCCATGTGTTTTCTTGTACAGCAATTAGCATTAGCATTAGTAGAGGCATATGATGCAAGAAAGCAAGCTTATTCAGCATCAGCCAAAAAAAAAAAAAAAAAAACACACACACCACTCCCATTTCACCCCTCCGTTCGTTCGAAATACCTGTCCAGTTGAGCTTTAAATTTGTTTAGGCTATCAACTTCAACAACAAGTGATGGAAGTCGGTTCCACCAACCAACCACCCGCTGGCCAAAGGCAAATTTCCACACATCTATCCGACATCCGTCCTTCCTCAATTTGAATTTATGCCCTCTGAGCTGATTATTCTGAGCAAGATGAAAAATCCCATTGGCATTGAGCATGCTCAAACCATTCAAAGCCTTATACACCTCTATCAGATCACCTCTCCGGTGCCTAGTCTCCAGACTCTGTAATTTGCAAAACTTAAGCCTTTCTTCGTAAGAGCAACCCTTTGTTCCATTCACTAATCTTGTTGCCCTTCTCTGTACCCGTTCCAGCAGCTCCACATCCTTCCTGAAATGAGGCCTCCAGACCTGTATACAGTACTCAAGATGTGGCCTAACCATTGCCTTATACAAGGGAATAATCACCTCCTTATCCCTGCTAGAAAAATTCCTCTTTATCATTGACAAGACACCATGAGCTACTCTTGCAGCTCGTCTGCACTGCTCAGAGAACTTCATATCTGTCTGCACAATTATCCCCAGGTCCTTTTCATTCTCCACCACTGTCAGTGTAGTACCGCAGAGTTGATACGTTGCTCTGGGGTTACTGTTTCCCATATGTAGTACTTTACATTTGTCAATGTTAAACTTCATTTGCCACCTCTCAGCCCATCTGTTCAACCTTTCCAGATCCTGTTGCAGCAGCATAGCGTCAGTAATGTCCTTAACAACCCTGCCAACCTTTGTATCATCTGCAAACTTGGACATTAAACTTGATATCCCATCATCAATATCATTCATAAACACCGAAAACAACAACGGACCCAACACTGAACCCTGAGGAACTCCACTAATAACATTATTCCATGTTGAGCAGTGTCCATTGATTACCACTCTCTGTCTTCTGCCACTCAACCATCCCCTTATCCATAGCAGCAATTTGCCTCCAATGCCACACTGCTCCAATTTGTGCAGCAGTCTTCCATGTGCAACAGTATCAAAAGCCTTTCTAAGATCCAAATATATAATATCAAAGTTATTCCCTGCATCCAGTTCTTTTGTGACTACATCATAGTATCCAATCAAATTGGTCAGGCAAGACCTGCCCTTAACAAAACCATGCTGCGTCTGAGCTATAACTGAATTCTTGTCTAGATGATCCTGTAGTGCTTCTTTAACCAGTGCCTCCATTAATTTACCTGGAACAGAAGTTAAACTAACAGGTCTATAATTACTTGTGTCAGCCTGTGATCCTCCTTTGTGAATTGGGGTTACATTTGCACATCTCCAGTCTATGGGTACCTCCCCTGAGTCCAAAGAAGCTCTCATAATTATGGCTAGGGGCTTGCTTACTTCCTTTGCTGCCTCCTTTAATATAACTGGATAGATCCCATCCACCCCAGGTGCCTTTTTTATGTTTATCCTCAACAATCTCTCCTCCACTTTCCTCTCAGTTATTACAAAATCATCCAGCTCACTGCCAATGTTTACTTTACCTACATCATTCTCCTTCCTGAATAACTCCTCATGCGTGAATGTAGATGCAAAATACTCGTTTAAATTGTTAGCCACCTGAGCAGGATCCTCAACTGTTGAACCATCAATATCCAGTGGACCAATCTGATTCATCCCTTTCCTTCTTGAGTTTAAATATGTAAAGAACTCTTTTCTGTTTTTCTTTGCATCCTTTGCCAAGGATTTTTCGTAGTCTGCCTTTGCCTGCCTAATCTCCTTTGTGACTTGGTTACAGACCAACTTATATCTATCATAGGCTTCCATGTCACCCATTAATTTGTATGTATCCCATGCATTTTTCTTCTCTGCCACATGTCTCATTAGTTCATCTGACAACCATTTAGGCCTAAACCTTGAACAATATTTCTTAGTTGGTATGTAAAGCCTGGTAGCCTCCAAGATTAGTTCCTTGAATGCCTCCCATTTTAAGTTTGCTGTTGGTAACATCATCAGTTGGTCCCACTGTATAGAATTTAAATACTGTCTCAGACCATCATAGTCGCCTTTACGAAAGAAAAACCCTTCCTCTGATGGTAGTTACCTCCTTGAGTTATCCAGGCTGCTGCTCATTCCAATAGAACCAGTGCAAGAATCACTTTCAGATACAAGTACTAATAGATTAACAGTGGCTACTGTTAATCTATTAGTACTTGTATCCCCCCCCCCAAGCTAGCAGTTTTCCGACACACCTATCACTGCCTCGATAGCATCAGCAAATATTCTTGCACCCTTTCTATTTAATTGTATCCCATCCCTTTAGAAGCAGCCTCTCCTGTTAACAAGTACAGACCAGGCTGAAAAAATTCTACCCCTTGAGCCTTACACAATCTTTCCAGGGCCGAATTGATTGACAAGGCTCTCATCATGATTTGATTTGATTTGATTTTGGTAGTTGTTGGCGCATCGGCTTCTGTGGCCATATTGCACCTCCCAAGGTTTTTGCAGTGCTCTGATCCAAGCCCGAGTCGGGAATCGAACCCGCGACCTTTGGGTTGCCGGGGCTCTCATCATATACTCCCTCCTATCGTGTCTGGGCAGAATTGCAGACACTTTCAAATTCAACCCTAATTCACAGCTTTTTTTTTCAACAGTGACCTGTACTTGTTAAGTAAGTCCACCGTTCTCCCAACTCTTAATATCATTAGTGCCAACGTGTACAACAATATCACCCTTTGTGCCCTGAAAAGATGATATCGACTCTACAACGTCATCAACCTTTGCCCCTGGCAGACATATCCTGGTCCTGTTCCACCTATCCTTTTTACATACCATGTTCCCCCGTTTCCCTGACAATAGTCACCATCAACTACTAGTTCCTGTGGGACCAGTGCATTCTGCCTTGGGGGCAGCCGCTGTGTTGCGAGTTGATCAAGTGCAAGCTCTGGCGTTAATGTGGGCAGCTGAGAGCTTGATGGGCCCCTCAATTTAGATCCTTTGAGGGCATCCACACTGTCCTTCAAGCTCTCATATAGGCCCATAACGACGCTGAGTTGTTGCCTGATTTCCTTACACTCCTTACAAACAAAGACCTCAGTTCTCTCCTGAGCCACAGCACTCCCATTATCTTGAGCCTTTTGCTTTGCTGCTCAGACCAGATTTTGGCATCAATCTCCAACTGAAGTAGCTCTGCAACCTTTACAATCTTATTTTAACCGCTTCAAATGATTCGTCTTTTTCAAATCCTTCAAAGCCTTTTATGTGCCGTGGGCATATTGTCTTCCATGTGCCATTTAAACACTGTTTAGGAATTTTCGCCCAGGCCTTATTAATGTTTAAGATGGCGTGGTAAATATTGTAAGATTTCCAAAAGTCTCTTAACATAAAATTTTTCTCATCGTCTACTGCAGACAATGCCTGAGCAAATGTTGTGCGTAAATAGTACGATTTGATTATCAGTAGTTATTGTTCATGTATTAAGAATCTGCAGTAAAGGGAAAGGATTTTGCTTTCATAAATGTGACTACGGAGTTCTGAGACAGTTTTTAAAGCCTATACAGTGGAATCAACTGATGATGTTACAAACAGAAAATTCTTAATTGGAAGCATTAATCTTGATTAATCTAAGAATTAATCTTGGAAGCTACTAGGCTTTACATACAAACCAATATATATATTGTTCAAGGTTTAGGCCTAAATGCATGTCAGATAAACTAATGAGACATGTGGCAGAGAAGAAAAATGCATGTGATACATATAAATTAGCAGGTGACACAGAAGCCTATGGAAGATATTTGCTGGTCTGTAATCAAGTCACAAAGGAGGCATGCAAAGGCAGATTATGAGAAATATTTGGCAAAGGATGCAAAGAAAAACAGCAAAGAGTCCTTTACTTATGTAAACTCTAGAATGAAGGGGATGAATCAGATTGGTCCACTTGATATCAATGATTCAACTGTTGATGATCCTGCTCCAGTAGCTAACAAACTGAATGAGTATTTTGCATCTACATTTACACATGAGGAGTTATTCAGGGAGGGGAATACCCTAGGTGTATTAAACTATGGTAGTGAGTTAAATGATTTTTTTAATAACTGAGAGCAAAGTGGAGGAGACATTCTTGAAGATAAACAAAAAAAAAGGCATTTGGGGTGGACAGGATCTATCCAGTTATATTAAAGGAGGCAGCAAAGGAAGTAAGCAAGTTAGCCATAATTATGAGAGTTTCCTTGGACTCAGGGGAAGTACCCATGGATGGGAGATGTGCAAATATGACTCCAATTCACGAAGGAGGATCAAAGGGTGACAAGTAATTACAGACCTATTAGTTTAACTTCTGTTCTAGGGAAATTAATGGAGGCGCTGCTTAAAGAAACACTGCAGGATCATCTAAACAACATTTGGTTATAGTTTGTACACAGCATGGTTTGTTAAGGGAAAGTCTTGTCTGACTGATTTGATTGGATACTATGATGTGGTCACAAAGGAACTGGATGTAAAAAATAATTTTGATATCATATACTTGGATCTTAGGAAAGATTTTGGGCTAAGGTAAAGAAAACCAACGAGAAATATTGGATAACTTACGTGGAAAATTAGTTTCCCGACACCCAACTCTAGCGCTGCTCGCTCGGTAAACAGACGGTAGGTGTTATCGGTCTGGAGCAGAAACTGAGGATTATTAATTGACAGGTAGGTGTGGCAAACAATGAAATGATTGTTGGTGGGCACGACAGAGATGACAAGCTACTGTGTAGTCATTGGTTGGCATTATAATGTGTATTTATGAGTAAAAAACGGTGCATAATAGTTTTGTGATGAACGGTAAACAGGTAATAGTAGCGATGAATCTTTTAAAGATAGAAGAAATTTGTAAGGAAAATAACACGTTGGTTGATTTTTTGATGAAAACTAAATTAATAAATGTTTTGTTTTGTTCATTTTTATGTTCTTGGTTATGTTTTTTCCTCATTATTAAAGGCAGATTTTTGGAGTTCAGAGTGTTTTTACTATATTGTTGATTTAGATTTGGTTATGAAAAAAGAAAAGGTTGCTTTATTTTTCATTATATTTCGTAACCTGACCTTAAATAGTAGGTTCGGAAATAATAGAAAAGGTTTCGTTATATTTCGTGACCTAACCTGAAACGTTAGTTTAGGAAATAATAGGAAAAGAAAGAAAGATTCTTTATATATATATATATTGCTCGATTTTATTTAATTAAATGGTATTTATCTGTAGGGAATTAGGTGTATATGGACCAGGCTACCAAGTTAGCAAATGTTAACTAACTTTAGCCTGGGAGGTCTATAAACGTTATATTAATGAAAGGTATTAAAAATAATATGATGCTAAATAATGAAAATAACAATAAAAATGATAATAAACAATGTAAATTGCAAATAACATTCCCTCACTTGGCCATCTGTCTGCTACTTCATCGGGGGTTTTGAGCAGAACGATCCTAAATCAGACAATCTAAATAATGGGAAATTATCACCGGAAACGAACTCCCAACAACAAAATAATTGTGCCTAAGATATACTATACACATAGCGTTTATATCCCTTCATTTTAATACAGTATAAAATCTAGTGACACAGGGTGAAAATTCACATTGAAGGAGGCTGTAAATATGTACATAGCTATCTGCCCGGACAAACACGGGTCGTTATGCCTTAGAAAAGCTATACCGGCCCTGTCCAGGGGATAGCAACCCATTTTTATTAACATACTTCTTGTATTTTCCAACACATATTTTACTGATATAAACACATCATTTCATTTATATAGGTTCCTTCCAACATCAGAACCACCCCCCCCCCGCACACAAGCACAAATATAAACCCTCTCATGGCTTTCAAAACACTTGCACTGACACAGGATATATTGCCTACAGCAATTTCACCATCACATCATAATCTACAAAAGGTGAGTCTGCGCAGTATAATCATATCAACATATAAAACAACCAGAAGGCGGGAATTGACTCCCTTTTCAGTCTGACCACCACAGAACAAGAACGAAGTAAGAACCTTTCTCATTTATTCTGATACATACCCACTGGGCTTTGTGTAACCTATCCCAGTTTGCTGTTTCTGACACTACGTTGGCAAAATTTAAAAATTTTACGAAAATTAAACTAAACATATTTTCCTTTCTCATTAAATTTCTATTAATTTTAAGTTTAATACTATCACTTAAAAATTAATAACTGGCAAAACGGGTATGGGGACAACAGAAACAGGTAGGTATGAGACATTCCTTTAGACTGGCTATCGTTCTGCTCAAAGCCCCCGATGAAGTAGCAGACAGATGGCCAAGTGAGGGAATGTTATTTACAATTTACATTGTTTATTATCATTTTTATTGTTATTTTCATTATTTAGCATCATATTATTTTTAATACCTTTCATTAATATAATGTTTATAGGTCTCCCAGGCTAAAGCTCGTTTACATTTGCTAACTTGGTAGCCTGGTCCATATACACCTAATTCCCTACAGATAAATACCATTTAATTAAATAAAATCGACCAATATAATTTCATGCACATTTAATGTCTAATTGCCCTATGTACAATGGCATTCACGTTGCACAACTGACAAATACCTAATACTGTAAACTTTACCAGATATCATTATCATAATCTTCAATAAGGACACAATATATATATATAGTGAATAGCTATTGAGGTGTTGATTGACGTTATGATGTGTTTATCCACGAGTGTCATTAAAAATAAAAGTACAGTAAAAAAAAATTATATTTTGTTAATAAACAATTTAGGTGCTAGTCCACCCGTGATTCTAAAGAAAAAAGGTTGTTACCCCCCTCCACTTCAGGAGGGGTTCAAGCTCCCATGGGATTCACGTGGAAGTAACCTGACCTTTTTTCACCATTATGGAAAGCGTTCATTAAAGCATGTGCAATTAGGGCAAGTTACCATTAGTGCTTCTGAGTGCTACTAAACCAATGTTATCATGTGTTGCGTTAACACACCAATCAGCACATCATTTGCCACGCCTACCTGTAAATCACTATATCGTTCTAGACTTTGCTCTACACTGATAACATCTACCATCCGTTTACCAATCGAGCAGCGATAGAGTGCCATATCGGGAAACTAATTTTCTGCGTAAGTTATCCGACGTTTCTTGTCGTTCTCGTGTTGGCTTTCTTTACCTTCGCCAGATTTTGATACTGTTGCACATGGAAGACTACTGTACATATTGGAGCAGTATAGCTTTAAGGGCAAAATGCTGCTAGGGATAAAGGAATTGGTGAGTGGGAAAAGACAGAGTGGTAATCAATGGACAGTGCTCTTTCTGGACTAATGTTATTAGTGGAGTACCCCAGGGTTCAGCAATGGGTCCATTGTTGTTTTCTGTATTTTTTAATGATATTGATGAAGGTATATCCGGCTTAACATCAAAGTTTGCAGACAATACAAAGGTTGGCAAGGTTGTTAATGACAGACACTACTGCAAGAGGATCAAGAAACATTGAGCAGATGGGCTAACAGGTGGCAACTGAAGTTTAACATTCACAAATGTAAGGTACTGCATATGGGTAGCAGTAACCCCAGAGTAACATATCAAGTGTGTGTGGTACTACACTCAAGGTGGTAGAGAATGAAAAGGACCTGGGGAAAATTGTGCAGTCAGATATGAAGTTTTCTGAGCAGTGCAAACAGTCTGCAGGAGTTGGTTGGTTGTTGGGTTTTATTGGCGCATTAGCAACTAAGGCTATAATGTGCCAAAACCAGGTACTGCAAGAGTAGCTCATGGTGTCTTGTCAATGATATACAGTAATTTTTCTAGCAGGAATAAGGAGGTGTTTATCCCCTTGTATAAGGCAATGGTCAGGCCACGCAAAGAGTACTGTATACAGATCTGGAGGCTTCATTTTAGGAAGGATGTGGAGCTGATGGAACGAGTACAGAGAAGGGCAACAAGATTAGTGAATGGAACAAAGGGTTCCATTCACAAAGAAAGGCTTATGATTTGTAAATTATAGTGTCTGGTGACTAGGCACCTGCGAGGTGATCTGATTGAGATGTATAAGGTCTTGAATGGTTTGAGCAAGCTCAATGCTGATGGGATTCTACCTCTTGCCCAGATTAATCGCCTGAGGGGATATATATTCAAATTGAGAAAAGACAGTTGTAAAATAGATGTGTGGAAGTTTCCCTTTAGCCAGCATGTGGTTGATTGCTGGAACAAACTTCCATCTGTTGTTGTAGAAGTGGTCAGCTTAAATAAATTCAAAGCCGAACTAGACAAACATTTGGAGCGAATGGACGGGTGAAATGGGAAGGGGTTTTTTTTCTTTCTTTTTTTTTTGACTGATGCTGTATAAGCTTGCTTTCTTGCATCATATGCCTCTACTAATGCTAATGCTAACTCAATTATTTTCCCCGAAACAAAAATCAAGATTGTTAGCAATAGGTCTCCCAGACAACACCTACAAGGAACTGCAGAAAGTCGCAATCCTGAACACCTGTAGGATAATCAGAGATTTCCTCGACCAACAGTAACACCAGACATTACAACCACCCTGTGTACTTGGTAGCAGTACCCGTCACAGAGTGGAATCCCCCAATCAGGGAGAAATAATATAAGAGCAACAATAATAATAATAATCGGGTGACATTTAAGTCAATTCGACCCAATTTCGGCGAAGTCCAGACGGTCTGTGACAGCCAAATCTTCTGCTTGTCCATGCACAAGCACACTGGCAGTGACCACCCAGGTGTGAACCAACGTAAGCAGGGGCTGAGGTGTGGCACCCACACCACATGAAGGAATGCTGGCCCCTCTATGTTACTAGGCATTACTAGGTGGTAGATGACTCTCATCAACTGGTGAAATACCACCATTTTGCTTATTGGAGGCTTGAAGTAGTGGAACCCATGTTTAGTCTCCAGAGCTAAGTTCAGGTCAACCCTTCTCCATCTCTTCATCATGCAGTATGACTGATGAATTTTGAGGTTATGATGAACATCATGGTGAGATCCAATCTTCCTTACATTTTGAAGGTACAGCTCCAATTTTGTGGGGGAAAGCAGGGGTTAGGGGGTGGCAGCCCCCACCAAAAATTAAAACAAAAAAAAAGGCATTTATTCTCTCGCATCAGCAATTCTCATTGTTAATGCTCGCGAAACATTCTAGTAATGTACAGGCGAGAAGCAGCAGTGGTTGCATGTCATGTGAATTTTTGTTACTTGTTTTTTAAAAAATTGCTGCTTTTCGTTTTCTTCTTCATTTCAGCTCTGCTTTTGTGATGTCTCGTGACATATTGCAGTCCCCAAATAACATGCATTTTTGTTACTTTCTTTTTAAAAGATTGCCATTTCCCGTTCGTTCTATTTTTAATTTGCCATGTTGTTGAACTACAATAAAAATTGATTTGCTTTTCCATTTCTATCGTGAAATTTCCTTAAAAATTACTGTTCTGTCTTTTTCTTTTTTCATTTTCAGCCAATCTCATTGTTAATGCTCGTAAAATATAGCTTAGAAAAACATGAATTTTTGTTTGTTTTATTTTTAATAATTGTTCATTTGCTGTTTCTTTTCTTTCACAAAAATTACCTTTTGCCCCTTTATTTTTTCTTCTTTTCGGCTCTATCCGACTTATTCAAATGTCACGTGACATTTTGTGATCCACGAAGAACGTGTATTTTTGTAACTTGAATTTTTAAAATTATTGGATTTATCCTGTTTTCAGCCAACATATTTGTTGCTGTGCCACGTGCCATCCGCATGTCACTTGACATCCGTCGGCCGAGGAGAATAGTGGGAACGCAGTGAGCGGGCGGAGTCACAATCCGATAATCACTGCTTTCCCCCCTCTTTTCCTCGCCGCTATTTTGAAGGGTGCACCATAAACTAAATCTTTACCAAGCTTTGGTTTCCTTGCACCATATAGCGAAAACATTTCCTGAAGGATATGATATCAAAAACTTGGATTTCAGGAAAGCTTTTGACACTTGCGCATGGAAGACTACTGTACAAATTGGAGCAGAATGGTATTAAGGGTAAGTTGCTACAACGGATAAAAGGATGGTTGAATGGGAGAAGACAGAGGGTGGTAATCAATGGGTGCTGCTCTTCGTGGACTGATGTTATTAGTGGAGTCCCATAGGGTTTGGTGTTGGGTCCACTGTTCTTTTGTATATTTATCAATGATATTGATTATTATTATTATTATTAACAGCCATATGGTGCAAGGAAGCCTGAGACTTATGCTGCACCAGGAAAAAAAACAAATTCCCAAGTTACACTGAGAGAGAGAGAGAGAGAGAGAGAGAGTCAAAAATAGAAGGGAATCACCAAGAAAGAGAAAAATGATGATATCCAGCTCAGGACCCTGGGTGTGCCAAGCCCATACTCACTAGATGATGAAGGTATGTCAGGCTTAGTGTCGAAGTTTGCAGATGATACAAAGTTGGCAGGGTTGTTAATGACAGTAATGGCAGTATGCTACTACAATAGGATCTAGAAAATTTGGGCAGATGGGCTGAGAAGTGGCAACTGAAGTTTAACATTGAAAAATGCAAAGTACTGCATATGGGTAAAAGTAACCTCAGAGAAACGTACAAACTGTGTGGTACTACACTTAAGGTGGTAGAAAATGAAAAAGACCTGGGACTAATTGTGCAGTCAGATATGAAGTTTTCTGAACAATGCAGACAAGCTGCCAGGACAAGTCATGGGGTTTTGTCAATGATATATAGGAATTTTGCTAGCAGGGAAAAGGAGGTGATTGTCCCTCTGTATAAGGCAATGGTCAGGCCATACCTTGAGTACTGCGTACAGGTCTGGAGGCCTCATTTTAGGAAGGATGTAGATTTGCTTGAGCGGTGTATAGAGAAGGGCAACAAGATTGGTGAGGGGAATGAAAGGATCCTCTTACCAAGAGAGGCTTAAGTTCTACAAATTGCAGTGCTGGAGACTAGGCACCTGCGCGGTGATCTGATTGAGGTTATTGTTGTTGTTATTGTTATTTTGGTTTTTAGGAGCATTAGCAACTAAGGCCATATTGCTCCAGGAATATGCGGTGGTCATTCCCTTGACCTTTCCGCATCCTCCGTATTTGGTGGTGACGGGCTCGAACCCCGGTCTAATCAAGAAGCGTGTGCTACGCACTGCTGCTCCTTCCCACCTGGCTACGGAGGCGCTCTGATTGAGGTGTATAAGTCCTTGAATGGGTTGAGCATGCTGAATTCTGTAGGGATTCTTCCATTGGTTCAGATTACAAACCTAAGGATCACATAAATTCAAATTAAGGAACGACAGATGTAGAATGGATGGTGGAAATTTGCCTTTGGCCAGCAGGTGGTTAATTGCTGAAACAAACTTCCATGTGTCATTGTGGAAGTTGATAGGTTAAATAAATTTAAGGAGGAACTGGACAAACATTTAGAGGGAATGGTTGTGTGAATTTTTTTTTTGGCTAATGCTGCATAAGTTCATACACTTGCTTTCTTGCATCACATGCCACTACTACTACTACTACATACAAATATTACCCTGTGAGAGAGAGAGAAAGAGAGAAATACAAGGGAATCACCAAGAAAAAGAAAAATCCTGAGCTCGATATCATTATTCTTCTTTTTCTTGGTGATTCCCTCGTATTTCTCTCTTTCTCTCTCTCTCTCACAGGGTAACTTGGAAATTTTTGTTTAGCTGGTGCAGCAAGAGCCTCAAGCTTCCTTGCATTATATGGCTAGTAATAATAATAATAAATTTCTTAAATGTAATCCCTCTGTACCTCTTAACTGTCTAGGATAGAGATCTTTACCAACATGGGGAAATTCGGGCCAGAATTACCATAAAATATAAATTATATTTTATAGTAAATATTTCAGCCCATTTGCCAAAAAACAAAATAAATAAAATAAAATAGAGCCAAATTACATTTCAAGACCAAAATCATAAACATAATTTTTTTTTTTAAATTATGTTTATCGTTTAATTACTTCACTAAGAATATTTAAGAAGCTTCAATAAGTATGTGATATGGTACCTACAGTTACTTCCACTCTTATGGTATCTGAATGCAAATCGAGGGCCATGATCTAAAAAAAATCATGTGCAGACTTATTTACAAAGTACTTCAAAAGCCGAGAAACAGAAAACGTGTTAAGAACTATCATCACTTATACACTATAAACAAATGTAACAAGTAACGAAAAGTAATAGCCGCCTAGAGGAATAAAATCAAATTTAATATATTCCGCTAGAGTACAATAAACTTACGGTCGCCCTGGTATGTAGCCCAATTACTATAATCACCGTCCTCCCCACAACAGGTGCAATATAACTGAGTTGGAATTCTGTCAATGATGCGAGGAAAATTCTCATGGATCTTTTTCACAACTGGGCTGGATTAGTCGGTCTCCGGAAAGGGTATGATTTTATCTCCCAGAAAATCTTGTTTTTCGACCAGCAAACAACAAATGGACCAGAGAACAATATGAAGTTTTCAGAGTAGTGCAGACAGGCTGACAGAGCAACTCATGTGGTTTTTTTTAATGATATTCAAGAACTTTGCTAGCGGGGATGAGGACGTGATTATTGCTTTGTATAACGCAATGGTCAGGTCACATCTTGAATACTGCTTACAGGTCTGGAAGCATCATTTTAGGAAGGATATAGGGCTATTGGAACGAGTACGGAGAAGAGCAACGAGATTGGTGAGGGGACCAAAGGGTTTCTCTTAGCAAGTAATGTTTAAGATATGAAAATTGCAGCAGCTGGAGACTAGGCACCTGCGAGGTGACCTGAGTGAGGTGTATAATATTGTTCAAGGTTTAGGCCTAAATGGTTATCTAATGAACTAATGAGACTCGTAATAGAGAAGAAAAATGCGTGGGATGCATATAAATTATCAAGCGACTCAAAAGCCTATGGCAGATATAAGCTAGTCTGTAATCAGGTCACAAAGGAGGTTAGGCAGGCGAAGGCAGATTACGAGAAATCCTTGGCAAAAGATGCTAGGAAAAACAGCAAGGATTTCTTTACTTATATAAACTCTAAAAGGAAGGGGATGAATCTGATTGGTCCACTTGACATCGATGGTTCGATTGTTGATAATCCTGCTCAGATAGCAAACAAACTGGATGAGTAATTAGCATCTACATTCACACATGAGGAATTATTAAGGTTTGAAAATGGCAGAAGGTTATCAAATTGTAGCAGGATACTTAATGATTTTGTAATAACTGAAAGCAAAGTGGAGGAGAAATTGTTGAAGTTAAACATAAGAAAAACACCTGGCGTGGATGGGGTCTATCCAGTTATATTAAAGGAGGCGGCAAAGCAACTAAGCAAACCCTTAGCCATAATTATGAGAGGTCCTTGGACTCAGGGGAGGTTCCCACGGACTGGAGATGTGCAAATGTATCCCCAATTCACAAAGGGGGATCGAAGGGTGACACGAGTAATTACAGACCAGTTAGTTTAACTTCTGTTCCGGGAAAAATAATGGACTCACTGGTTAAAGATGCATTGCAGGATCATCTAGACAAGACTGCAGCAATAATTCAGACATAGCTTGGGTTTGTTAAGGGAAAGTCTTGTCTGACAAATTTGATAGGACATTACGATGTGGTTACAAAGGAACTGGATGTAAAAAATAATTTTGATATCATATATTTCGATTTCAGGAAAGCTTATGACACTGTTGCGCATGGAAGACTATTGTACAAATTGGAGCAGAATGGTATTAAGGGTAAGTTGCTACAATGGATAAAAGGATGGTTCAGTGGGAGACGACAGAGGGTGGTAATCAATTGGTGCTGCTCTTCTTGGACTAATATTATTAGTGGAGTCCCACAGGGTTCGGTGTTAGGTCCACTGTTGTTTTGTATATTTATCAATGATATTGATGAAGGTATATCAGGCTTAATGTCGAAGTTTGCAGATGATACAGGGTTGTTAATGACAGTAATGGCAGTGTGCTACTGCAACAGGATCTAGATAATTTGGGCAGATGGGCTAAGAAGTGGCATCTGAAGTTTAACCTTGACAAATGCAAAGTACTGCATATGGGTAGAAGTAACCCCAGAGAAACGTACCAACTGTGTGGTACTACACTTAAGGTGGTAGAAAATGAAAAAGACCTGGGAGTAATTGTGCAGTCAGATATGAAGTTTTCTGAGCCATGCAAACAGGCTGCCAGGGCAGGTCATGGGGTTTTGTCAATGATATATAAGAATTTCGCTAGCAGGAAAAGGAGGTGATTATCCCTCTGTATAAGGCAATGGTCAGGCCACGCCTTGAGTACTGTGTACAGGTCTGGAGGCCTCATTTTAGGAAGGATGTAGATTTACTTGAGCGTGTACAGAGAAGGGCAACAAGATTGGTGAGGGGAATGAAGGGATCTTCTTACCAAGAGAGGCTTAAGTTCTGCAAATTGCAGTGGATGGAGACTAGGCACCTGCGCGGTGATCTGGTTGAGGTGTATAAGGCCTTGAATGGGTTGAGCACGCTGAATTCTGATGGGATCCTTCCACTTGTTCAGATTACGAACCTAAGGGGGCATAAATTCAAATTAAGAAAAGACAGATGTTGATTAGATGTGCGGAAATTTGCCTTTAGTTAGCGGGTGGTTAATTGCTGGAACAAACTTCCATCTGTCGTTGTGGAAGTTGATAGGTTGAATAAATTTAAGGAAGAACCGGACAGGCATATGGAGGGAATGGTGTGATTTTTTTTTTTTTTTTTTTTTTTGGCTGATGCTGCATAAGCTCATACACTTGCTTTCTTGCATCAAATGCCACTGCTACTACTACTACTACTACTACAGTCGGTCCTCGTATAACACGTGTTTGCATTACACGAATTCGATCATACACGATTCATAAATAGGGGAACGTTATCTTATATAACACGAACCGAATTCGCTTATACACGATTCGCCTTTGTGTATACAAGAAATGGCAGTCGAACGCGGAATCACCCCAACTGAACACAACACGATAGCAATGAAGAAGAGTCTGAAAATGTATTTATGTGTTTTATATCAGTGAAGGGGAAACACATTTCACCATAATAACGTAAAAACCAACACAATTCCAGCTGTCGGTATAATCGCAAATGCAATTAGATCGAGTTTACTACCAGTTTATAACAAGTTCCACTAGCAGAAACGCAACTGGAAATTGTTTTTATCGTTTTATGGTAGTAACCTCCAAAAATGTGCTTTAGTAAAATGCGAGGTGTTAATTAATAGTGTATCTCGGGCTTTACGGTGTTGTTTATTCAGTTGCTACACGCGCGCAGCTTTGTTTATGTGTATCAAGCGTGCCTCCTCGTTTTGTAATTGTGCTTTATTCCCTAAATATGAGTAAAATACTTAAAAGGTGTGAAAAGGAAGCGTCCTGGCGAAGACACTGCAGGTTCAGAGAGAAAAAGAAGCAATATCGATAAACAGGCGGACTGGGTCAAAAATTCTTAACCGGGAAAATTTATAGTGGGCTCATACCACAGTTTATGGCCAAAATCACACCGGCCTCCGGCCCACCGTGGTTTCCCCCGTAAGGCTTATGGCCAGTCCGCTTCTGTCGATAGAGAAAAAATATGAAATTGTGAAACGCTTTGAGCGAAATGAAAGACCATGTGATATTGCACGTGCTACAGACCTAAATGAGGCAACGCCGAGAATTACAAAGAATGCAGAGAAAATAATTTTTATAGCATGAACAACTCAAAGTGTAATTAAAATCCATTAGATTAAGACACAAAGAATTGGAAAAGATGGAACGGCTGTCATCTGTTTGGATAGAAAATCAAACAAAAAACAAGTTTGCTTACGATAGAAGCAAAAGCATTAGCAATATTTTATTACGACTTACGTATTATAATTTATACTTACGTATTATAAAATACGTAAGTATTTTATTACGACTATTTTATTTAATATAATAAATTTTTTACGAATAAAATACGTATTTTTTTCGTAAAAATACTTTTTTAGTATTAAAAAATACTAAAAATACTTTATTATAATATAATATTATTTTTATTACGTATTTTAATCGTTATAAAATACGTAAGTATTTTATAACGATTAAAATTACCCGATTATTTATTGTGTTTGGTAATGTTTTGGTTCCAAATGTGTGTTCAATCTTGGGTGGTCCGCCCCTAACCCTACTTTTCCCATAGGGCCTGTTGTTTATATTGCACGATTTTGCATTGCACGAGAATTTCTAGGAACGCAACTATCGTGCTATATGAGGACAGACTGTACTACTACTATAAGGTTTTGAATGGGTTGAGCAAGCTCAATGCAGATGGGACACTTCCAATGGCGTAGCTACCGTGTAGGCAGGCAAAGCAATTTCCTCCAGGCCCGAGCCCTTTAGGGGCGCGGCGTTTTTGCCTATCTCCTCGTTTTGCAATTTTCATTAGTTAAGTAGGGGCCCGAACATGTTTTTTCCCTCCTGGCCCGAAGAAGGATAGCTACGCTACTGGATACTTCCTCTTGTTCAGATGTTGCACTGAGACGGCATAAATTCAAATTGAGCAAAGACAGTTGCAGAATAGATGTACGAAAATTTCCTTTTAGCCATCGAGTGGTCGATTGGTAGAACAAATTTCCATCTATAGTTGTGGCAGTTGATAGCTTAAATAGATTCAAGGAAGAACTTGACAACCTTTTGGAGCGAATGAATAAGTGAATGAGTAGGTGAAATTTTTTTTTTTTTTTTTTGGCCGATTTTGGATAAGTTTGATTCCTTGCATCATAACACACGCAATTTACGAACATATTACATACGATGCAATAGCCTAAGTTGTTGATGCTCCAAAAATCCTACAACAGCCAACCAACAAAACGTCCCGATTTGTTGATAGGTACACTGCATTCACATAGACCAGCGGTTCCCAAAGTGTGTTCCGCGGAACCCCAGTGTTCCGTGATAAAATTCAGGGGTTCTACGAGACAAGGTGCCCTTTATATCTTTCTTGTTTCATAAAAATGAATAGGTATTTTAAAAAAAACGAAATAATTTAAGTTATGTAAAAAGTTACTCAAGGAAAATACAAAAAAATTACATTATTCATTATTTAAATGCATGGATTACATTTCTTTATGGAATCGGAAATATGTACAATACTGCAAAATAAGTAAGATCAATTTTAATCAATTGAGTGGTAATGGAGAAAAATTTGACAAAACAGCTGAGGAAATGTGCGTAAAACATTAAAAATTATTGTAGCCGGCCCATCGTCTACTGACTGTGACGTTACTGATCAGCAGCACGGCCTATATATTATAGTGTAGCCTTGGCCTCACGTGATCCAGCCAATTAGGACGTACTATCTTATCGTCAGAATATCCTAAAAGACCTAAAACAAAATATCATCTCATTATTTGTTATGATTTCGTTAGAACTAGAACAAATCATTCACTGTTGCACTGTGGATTTCCGAATCAGTTTATTATTTATGATTATTGTATTTTAACAAATTTATTCTATTTTACGTTCATTTTCTACTCATTAAGATTCCAGTTCGTTCTTTTATAAATCAAGTAAAACTCTATCACTAACTTTTTATAATCTTTTCTTTAAAAAAAAAAAAAATTGGATATAGGGATTCCGATGGTTAAAATATGGATCATTCAAAGAAACAGGAGATGCCATTATCAATAAAACAGTAAAAACCGTGGAATCTGCAGACGTAGAAATTTCAGAACTCGCCGAACCATCAACTTCCAGTTCCGTTAAACTGCAAGAAAAGATTTTATCATCTAATTTTGTGAAAACATCGGTGAAAAAACGCAAATTCGATAAAAGTTATTTGTCATTATGATTTACTAGTGCTGGTGACGAAGAAGCTATAGATGCCGTGCGTTTATTTTGCAATAAATTATTAGCAAACAGTTCATTAGTACCAGCGAAACTAAGGAGACATTTTGAAACAAATCATCCGAACTATAAAGACAAGGACATTTCTTTTTTTAAAAGAAAGTTGGAAAGTCATGATAACTCCAAAAGTTTTATGCTAAAAAATTTTAAAACGGACAATGAGAATGCAACATTAGCGTCATATAAAGTACGTTATCGCATTGGTCTTGCCGGTGAGGCACATGTAATAGGTGAGTCACTTATTAAAGGTTGTGTAAAAGATATTGTTTCGTGTATGTTCGACAAAGAGTTTGCTAGAAAGGTTGATGTTGTGTCTCTTTCTAATAATACTGTATCAAGGCGTATTAAGCATATCGCTAATCATATTGAAATGAACTTACATCACGATTGAAAGTTTGTGACGCTTATGCTTTGCATGTTACACGAGTTAAGAATGTTGCAAGAAATTGTATCTCTAATCACTGCATTCTTCGCAGATATGCATTAGTTACAAAACAAATTCCAGCCACATTGAAATCAGTTCAAATTATTAATTTTATAAAACGTCGGGCGTTGCAATCACAGGTAGTCTTCACACCAGTTTACTTCTACATACGGAAGTAAGGTGGTTGTCATGAGGTAGAATTCTTGCCAATTTTTTTGAATTGCGGAAAGAACTCTTAACGTATTTCACTGATAATAAATTTAAATAAAAGTTACCTGACAGATTATCAAACACATCATGGTTATTAAGATCTGCTTATTTAGCTGATATATTTGAAAAATTGAATGGGTCATGTGCGACTTTACAAGAAAAAGAAATTAATATTTTTCAAGTCAAACATAGGTTGTTGTCGTTGTCACGTAAATTAGAATATTGTATATCTGCTGTGGAGCAAAATACTTTTGACTGTTTTCAAAATTTAAGTGATTGATTTGGTAGTTGTTGGCGCATCGGCTTCTGTGGCCATATTGCACCTCCCAAGGTTTTTAGCATTAGCATTAGCATTAGCAGAGGCATATGATGCAAGAAAGCAAGCTTATTCAGCATCAGCCAAAAAAAACAAAAAAAAAAAAAAAAACCCACTCCCATTTCACCCCTCCGTTCGTTCGAAATACCTGTCCAGTTGAGCTTTAAATTTGTTTAGGCTATCAACTTCAACAACCAGTGATGGAAGTCGGTTCCACCAACCAACCACCCGCTGGCCAAAGGCAAATTTCCGCACATCTATCCGACATCCGTCCTTCCTCAATTTGAATTTATGCCCTCTGAGGTGATTATTCTGAGAAAGATGAAGAATCCCATTGGCATTGAGCATGCTCAAACCATTCAAAGCCTTATACACCTCTATCAGATCACCTCGCCGGTGCCTAGTCTCCAGACTCTGTAATTTGCAAAACTTAAGCCTTTCTTCGTAAGAGCAACCCTTTGTTCCATTTACTAATCTTGTTGCCCTTCTCTGTACCCGTTCCAGCAGCTCTACATCCTTCTTGAAATCTGGCCTCCAGACCTGTATACAGTACTCAAGATGTGGCCTTACCATTGCCTTATACAATGGAATAATCACCTCCTTATCCCTGCTAGAAAAATTCCTGTATATCATTGACAAGACACCATGAGCTACTCTTGCAGCTCGTCTGCACTGCTCAGAGAACTTCATATCTGCCTGCACAATTACCCCCAGGTCCTTTTCATTCTCCACCACTGTCAGTGTAGTACCGCAGAGTTGATACGTTGCTCTGGGGTTACTGTTTCCCATATGCAGCACTTTACATTTGTCGATGTTAAACCTCATTTGCCACCTCTCAGCCCATCTGTTCAACCTGTCCAGATCCTGTTGCAGCAGCATAGCGTCAGTATTGTCCTTAACGACCCTGCCAACCTTTGTATCATCTGCAAACTTGGACATTAAACTTGATATCCCATCATCAATATCATTCATAAACACCGAAAACAACAACGGACCCAACACTGAACCTTGAGGAACTCCACTAATAACATTAGTCCACGTTGAGCAGTGTCCATTGATTACCACTCTCTGTCTTCTGCCACTCAACCATCCCCTTATCCATAGCAGCAATTTGCCTCCAATGCCACACTGCTCCAATTTGTGCAGCAGTCTTCCATGTGCAACAGTATCAAAAGCCTTTCTAAGATCCAAATATATAATATCAAAGTTATTCCCTGCATCCAGTTCTTTTGTGACTACATCATAGTATCCAATCAAATTGGTCAGGCAAGACCTGCCCTTAACAAAACCATGCTGCGTCTGAGCTATAACTGAATTCTTGTCTAGATGATCCTGCAGTGCTTCTTTAACCAGTGCCTCCATTAATTTACCTGGAACAGAAGTTAAACTAACAGGTCTATAATTACTTGTGTCAGCCTTTGAACCTCCTTTGTGAATTGGGGTCACATTTGCACATCTCCAGTCCATAGGTACCTCCCCTGAGTCCAAGGAAGCTCTCATAATTATGGCTAAGGGTTTGCTTACTTCCTTTGCTGCCTCCTTTAATATAACTGGATAGATCCCATCCACCCCAGGTGCCTTTTTTATGTTTATCCCCAACAATCTCTCCTCCACTTTCCTCTCAGTTATTACAAAATCATCCAGCTCACTGCCAATGTTTACTTTACCTACATCATTCTCCTTCCTGAATAACTCCTCATGCGTGAATGTAGATGCAAAATACTCGTTTAGATTGTTAGCCACCTGAGCAGGATCCTCAACTGTTGAACCATCAATATCCAGTGGACCAATCTGATTCATCCCTTTCCTTTTCGAGTTCAAGTATGTAAAGAACTCTTTTCTGTTTTTCTTTGCATCCTTTGCCAAGGATTTTTCATAGTCTGCCTTTGCCTGCCTAATCTCCTTTGTGACTTGGTTACAGACCAACTTATATCTATCATAGGCTTCCATGTCACCCATTAATTTGTATGTATCCCATGCATTTTTCTTCTCTGCCACATGTCTCATTAGTTCATCTGACAACCATTTAGGCCTAAACCTTGAACAATATTTCTTAGTTGGTATGTAAAGCCTGGTAGCCTCCAAGATTAGTTCCTTGAATGCTTCCCATTTTGAGTTTGCTGTTGGTAACATCATCAGTTGGTCCCACTGTATAGAATTTAAATACTGTCTCAGACCATCATAGTCGCCTTTACGAAAACAAAAACCCTTCCCTTTACCTCTGATGGTAGTTACCTCCTTGAGTAAATCCCACTTCAACACACTGTGATCACTGCCACCTAGTGGTTCATTTATCTGCAGGTTCTTAATGCATGAGGAATCACTACTGATAATCAGATCAAGAGTTTTGCTCCCTCTCGTTGCCTCACGAACATGCTGATGTAGAAAACAATCATCCAATAAATCCACAAAAGCTTTGCTAGAGTGCGAGTGACCAACCCACAAATTCCAGTCAATATCTGGGAAATTAAAGTCCCCCATTATAAGACTCTCTGATTTACTGGCCCACTCTATTTCCCTGTACAATATCTTATTATACTCATCAGAGTCATTAGGCCTATAGCACACTCCTACTCTCAATTTTGATTTCCCTATGCTTATGTCACACCAAACTGACTCGACGCTGCCCTGTCCATCGATGTCGACTGGCTTCACTTCCTTGGACTTTATGTGTTTCTTAATTAATAGCATAACCCCTCCTCCCCTCCTGTCCTGTCTATCCTTTCTATACACATTGTATTCCCCAAATTCCAGTTCCGCATTACTTATATCTGTGTGACACCACGTCTCTGATATCCCAACAATATCTGCCTTTGATGTTTTGAGCAATACCTCAAATTCATCAAATTTATTTACCAAACTCCTAGCATTGGTGTACACGCAGGTATACATGCACCTGTTTCTATTCTTAGCTACCCTAACACAACCCATGTGTTTACTTGTACCGCAATGACTCCAAGCAGTCTCTGAAATATCCTGCATCCTGTTTTTCAGACTTCTGCTCATTTCAATAGAAGCAGTGCAAGAATCACTTCCACCTCTGCCACTGGCTACTGTTAATCTATTAGTCCTTGTATCCCCCCCAACTAGCAGTTTTCCGACCCACCTAACACTGCCTCGACAGCATCAGCAAAAATTCTTGCACCCTTTCTATTTAAGTGTATCCCATCCCTGTAGAAGCAATCTCTCCTGTTAACAAGTACAGTCCAGGCTGAAAAAAATTCTACCCCTTGAGCCTTGCACAATCCCTCCAGGGCCGAATTGATCGACAAGGCTCTCATCATATACTCCCTCCTATCGTGTCTGGGCAGAATTGCAGACACTTTCAAGTTCAACCCTAATTCACGGCTTTTTTTCAACAGTGACCTGTACTTGCTAAGTAATTCCGCCGGTCTCCTACTCTTAATATCATTAGTGCCAACGTGTACAACTATATCACCTTTTGTGCCCTTAAAAGATGATATCCGTTCTACAACGTCATCAACCTTTGCCCCTGGCAGACATACCCTGGTCCTATTCCACCTATCCTTTTTACAAAGGATGTTCCCCGTTTCCCTGACAATAGAGTCACCAACAACTACTAGTTCCTGTGGGACCAGCGCATTCTGCCTAGGGGGCTGCTTCTGTGTTGCCTGATGACCAAGTGCAAGCTCTGGCGTTCATGTGGGCAGCTGAGAGCTTGATGGGCCCCTCAATTTATTTCCTTCGAGGGCATCCACCCTGTCCTTCAAGCTCTCATAAAGGCCCATAACAACGCTGAGTTGTCGCCTGATTTCCTTGCACTCCTTACATCGTGCACACACAAAGACATCCCCCTTGGCAGTATCATGTCCCGTACCCGACTGCTCCGCAAACATCAAGCAAACAGTGCATTTTAATAGACTGTGATTCAGAGGGCAACTGCCCCCCTCAGTTCTCCCCTGAACCACAGCACTCCCATTAGCTTGAGCCTTTTGCTTTGCTGCTCTGGTCAGAGTCATGATTCCGATTTAATTCAATAAAATTCAAAACAAAAATTAAATCCTTAAGTTATATCCCAAAACAGTTATGTTATATATATATATTTTTTTTGGTATCTAGTGTTTTCTACGAGTTCCCTTTATACAACTTCCGTATCACGTGTACCACTATAGTTATGTATTAATTATTTGTTAGATTAATCGTTACATATATATATATATATATATATATATATATATATAGAGTTAAAAGTACAATTTAATTGACAATAAAGTTTATCAAGATTAATAGATTTACTGAATAATTGGCAATATTATATTATGCACTATACGACACTAAGCTTATGCTATCGTGTAAAAATGGCGGGAATTCACGAACGGTATTTCTACGGACTCGTAAGTATTGATTAGCTTCCAAATCTCGCTATCTCAATTTAGAATAAACTAAGGCTCCTGACTAGGTCTATAATCTACTTATAGAAGATAATTTGATATAACAGTTGGTTAATAAATCGACTAAATTTGGTTAAAAAAAAAAAATTTGGTTTGTGACACGTCGATTTGATACCGTTACCGATACTAAGTAATATCTACAAAATCTCTGTCTAAGTTAAACTTTAAACTAAGTATCGTAACTAGGAATATAAAGCTACTCTAGAAAATAAGGTAATATGACAATTTAAACTAATAAAGCAGAAAATAAATCAGGAAAAACTTCTCTGTTTGAAGAGCTTTAAGGAGCAATGTCCGCACAGGCTAACCTCGCACCCAGACTTTGCAGTACTTTGATCCAAGCCCGAGGCGGGAATCGAACCCGCGACCTTTGGGTTGCCGGGTAGGTGCTTTACTCTCTCGGTTAGCCCGGTCGGCAAATTTAAGTGAATTTCTCCAAGAAACTGAACTAGGCATAGATAACGAAATCCGTAATGACATTAGAAGCCATCTTCACAGCTTACTTGAATTCCCAATTAAATATTTTCCAGATATTAAGAATGAAGATACGAGTAATTGTTGGATACAAAGCCCATTCAGAGTAAAAGAAAAACCAGAAGGATTTCTGTCAGAAGAATATGAAAGTTTAATTGAAATTAGCTCAGATTCTAAATTCGAAGCAGTTCCGATAACAACTTTCTGGTCTGATCAGTGCCGTAGCTACCATGTAGGTAGGCAAGGCAATTGCCACCGGGCCCTTTAGCGGCCTGGCGTCTTTGGCTGTCTACTGTTTTTGCAATTTTCATTAATTAAGTAGGGGCCCGAACATGTTCTTTTGCCTCCGAGTCCGAAAGAGGTTAGCTACGCTACTGGTCTGATATATATAACGAATATCCTTATTTAGCAAAATGGGCTATTCGGTTTTTGTTACCGTTTACAACTACGTATATATGTGAATCTGCCTTTTGGAAATACATTGATACAATAACTAAATACCGCAGCAAACTAAATGCTGCACCAGATATGCGAATTCAATTATCTAATATTAAACCAAATTTCGAAAGGATATTAGAATCCAAAAAGCAAAAGCATCCTTCTCATTAAAAAGGATTTTTTTTTTTTTTTTTTTTTCATTTTAATGTTTTCTAGTTTTTAGGAATGAAATAAAATTGAATGTTAACTTTTAAAACTATTACTTTTCAGTCTCATTTATATAAATAAAAGTTTGTGAAAGTGTATTGCATTTATTTCAGTTTTTTTTTTTTTTTTGTATTAAAAGTTGTATCAAACATGTTTTCAATAAATGCCACTACCACAATTTTCTAAAACATTTTTATCCAAATATATTTTTTTAATATAAAACTATACAGGGTGATTCACTACCAGTGCGACAAATTTGCAGGAGGTGTAGGGGGCACAAAGACGAATCGGAATCACATAGCATTGCAGGGTCTGAAATGCCTTCGTCATGCGGTAGAGGACGTTGAACGGGAGGTCGCGTGAACAGCGATCCCGTTGGAAGTCAGCATTTGGAAACCGTTTCTGTTGAAGAAACCAAGTAGCAAAAATCCTCCGGAGTGAATAATCCGCAGGCTCCAATTATTGGACGCGTTGCACAAGTTATGAACTCATTTGGTTTGTTGACAGTATCCTCCATACAGTGGATTGGGAAATACCCAATAGTTGGTCTATCGCTCGAGTACTCGTACTCGGATTGCCTTCTGCAAGACGTAGGACTTTCTCCTCATTGTCTGGCGTCTTCGTTGTTCGCTCTCCATTCATGGTACCTCTCGTGAAACAACCAGTCTCACGTAACCTTCTGTGCACACCTGCGAAAATCGTATGATGAGAAGTACGCCTGTGCGAGAAACATTCCTGGTACAAGCGCAGAGCGGCGCGCCCGTTACAGTCCGCAGCTCCATACGCGAGGTGCATGTCGGCCAGTTCAACATTTGAATACTCGTCCATCCTACTGTCTCGGGAACCGGTTCGCAAATGCTGACTTCCAGCGGGATCGCTGTTCACGCGACCTCCCGTTCAACGTCATCTACTACCGCATGACGAAGGCATTTCGGACCCTGCAATGCTATGTGATTCCGATTCGTCTTTGTGCCCCCTACACCTCCTGCAGGTTTGTCGCACTGGTAGTGAATCACCCTGTATATATAGTTAGGGTTCCGTAATTTTTGAGTATAGGTGTATGGGAAGACGGTAATTCGATATAAGTATGGATAAACGTCGTGAGTTAACCGACTTTGAATGAGCGATGATAAAAGTGTAAACTATTTGATGTCTAACGGCATCAGGAATTCCCCCATCTACGTGTTTTATGCATTGTAGGTGTAGCACAGAGGTCTGTGAAACCCAGAGATTTACAAAACGTATATGGGCAGTGTCTTGTTGTGTAATGTCATGGTATGTTGTATCTCTGACCATTTAGACGTTGGGCCCCTATTGGGACCCCCCGTTGCCCACACTTTCCTCATGGAGGCATATCAGGGTACCTAGTAGATTTATATTCAGCACTCTGGCAGGCCCGAAGAGGGATGATAATGTGTAAAGTGTTTTTAGGGTCAAACGGCACTAGGGGTTTTTGCCCCCATCTCCGCATTGTTTTAATAATGGATGTACCAGTTTGCTGGAAATGCCAGAGATTTAAAAGTGTGCGGATATTGTATTTGTGTAGTGTCATGTAACGTTGTTCTTCTGGTCATTTAGTCGCTGGACTCCTACTGAGGCCCAACGTTGCCTACTTTTGCCCCGTGGAGCCAGACCAGGAATCATCAGTAGATTAAGATATACTCTGGCAGGTCCTGCAGCTGAATTTCCTGAGATTTCGGCGCTAGGATCTAAAAATAAAATAAATAATAATAGTAAAAAAAAGGGAATAATCGCGTAGTTGGGATAATGCTACCATTTGAAAGGCCGGAAATATTAATGAGCATACGTAATTTAGATGAATGCAATTAGGTTTGGAAAGTGTGGGGCATTTGCTTGCATCCAGATAGAGTGGGGGAGGGAGATAGAAAGAAATATTGGAGTCAACAGGCAAACGACTCCAATTTCGGTGGGGCATGCCCATGTCCCACCGGAAGGGAAAGTGGGGTGGTGAGGAGGGGAGGAAATAGGAGAACAATCTACTCCCCCGCCAGGGAAAGAGAAGGAAAGGTGAGCCAGGCAAGGACGCCAGCTCAGATCGCCAACATCGCTTGTGCAAGGAAGACTCTACTGTGTCATTAGTCGAGAGAAAGTCGCTCATGCAACGGCATCCTGACCAAGGTATCTAAGGGTCCAATTTATTTAGTAGTCATTCATGGGAATAGTCCCGTCAATATCGTCTTCATTTCTTGCTTCTTGTACTCACTACAGTTGGCAGCTGTCGGTGGGGTAGTCTGTTTTCGGACAGTTTACGCTATTCGGAGTTATGTTGGTATCAGGCCCATGCTGTGATTTTCTGGGTCGACTCTTTACGGCTGTAGTTGTGGTTGTGGGAATATTATTCTTCTTGTAAAGAGATCTTGTGCAAACTGGGTGAAAGCATTGTAGGTGTCTTCTTCAGTTAGCAGGAGGTGCTTCTGATTTTGTAATATTAGTTGGATGTTGGTTATGAGTCGGTAGCGGAGGTCTTCGTATAATTGGCAGTCGTACAATAGGTGTCTCCATGTTTCCGATTGGCCACAATGATATAAGCGGCTGTCGCTAAGTCCGAATCCTTGGAGTTTTTCTCTTATAGCGCCGTGTCCAGTTAGTAGATAGGTAACAAGGAGTCCGGGAGAGAGCCAAGGTGGATAATTTGGGAATACTAGTTGTATTTTGGGTATAAATTTTCTAGTAATTTCACCCTTGCTTGAATCTTGCCAGCAGTTTTGCCAAACCTGGTGGAGGTATTATGGAGAGACGTTTACGTTCTGATTTGGAGTCGTTTGCAGGGTCAACAATGAAGTCCAAGTGGGTACCTCTTCGTCCTTTGGAGAGTTGGTATACTAGACCACGGTAGGCAATCTCCAGGTCGAGGGGAAGAGCCCCCATTAGGGCCTGGAGCGCATGTGGGTTCACAAGTTGCAAGCCCATGAGGTTGTGACTAGAATGTACCGCTGCGTGGTTTTCAATTTTCTTCTGTTAAAGGCGGTGTTCGCCTTTCGGTACCACACGCCGGCAGTGTACGTAATTGCAGGCAGGAAGATAGTGTTGTAGAACAATTTCCCCATTCCCTGCGAGGGACCCTCGCAAGTTGGGCAGAGTATCCTCTAATCTTTCTTTGAATGTAGATCAGGTAGGGAGTAAATGAAAGGTTATTGTCCAATATGACGCCGAGGTGTTTTAGTTCGTATGTGAGCTTTATGGTTGTTCCATTAATACAGATTTGAGGAGGTCTCCTTATATCTAGGGTTCCTTTCAGTAGTATTGAATTCGTTTTGGTAGAGGATATGCGGAGGTTATTATTGTCGGCCGACTCCTGTAGGACATAAGTGTAAAGTGTAAAGTGTGTTTAGGGTCAAGCGGCACCAGGGTTTCCCCCCATCTCCGCGTAGTTTACATTGTGGGTGAACACCAGTTTCCAGTCAACACCAGTTGACTGGAAAAGCCAGAGATTTAAAAGTGTATGGACTTTGTATTTTGTATTTGATGCCTTGTACCGTTGTTCATCTGGTCATTTAGCCGCCAGACCCCTACTGAGGCCCGACGTTGTCCCACTTTAGCCCTGTGGAGGCAGACCAGGTACTCACTAGTATATAGTTCACTCTGGTAGGTCCTGCCACTTAATTTCCTACGATTTCAGTGGCTAGGACCTTAAAAAAAAAAATCGCGTACGCGTCGCGGGGAGCGCTAGAAGTCCAAAATGTTGGGCAAAATTAATTTAGATTGGTGATTTTAGATTGTGTGTGGCGTGTTCACGTTGCTATCAGATAGAGCGGGGTGAAGGCTGAAGACTGGGGGGCAAATAGACAGAAATATGGAGCCGAAAGGGAAGGCAACTCCAGTTTACAGTGGGGCATGCCCATGCCCCACCAGAGGGAAGAAATAGGGTTGCAGGGTGGAGAGGGTACAGTTTACTGTCCCCTCCCCACCTGCCAGGAAGAGGTGAGACAGTGAGCCAGACAAGAGAGCTGGCTCAGGTTGCCAATGTGGCCTGTGTGCATGGGTGGGAGCAAACCAGACCACAGTCCTGTAGGACAGTAATAGCATGGGTGCCTGAAGCTTCCAGCATAGCTCTGGTATCCTCCCTCAGTAAGGTCATCCGCATATGCCTGGGATGCGACGCGGCCAAGGTCCAGGTTCAGAAAGCCGTCAACAACCATATTCCAGAAGAGCGGTCCCAAGACTGAGCCCTGAGGGCAGCCTCTGAAAATCTGTCTAAAAATGGAGCAGTATGGAAAATCAACGGTAACCGATCTGTTAGTGAAGCACGTCCTTGTGCATCGGAAGAGGTTGGCTGGGATGTTGGCCTTCCGGAGTCGGCAGAGGAAGCTTGGCCACCACAAGGTGTCATATGCCCAAACTATTGTTTGGGCATATGACACCTTCGGGTGGCCAAGAAACAAAAAATCCATTGTTATTACCAGAACGTATTTTTGGTTCATTGTCTCTGTAGTTCTAGCAATGCTTTCCAGGGGGTCCTAGATGGAGCAGCCTCACCTGAAACCAAACTGATTTTGTTACGTAGACCTGAAGCCGAGTAGTGAGTTTCAATTCTGGCTCTGAGAAGGTGTTCAAAGAGCTTACTTAACACAGAGAGAAGCGCTATTGGTCGTTATGACTCCGGGAGGCCCAGTTGCTTGTTTGGATTCTTCAGGATAAGGTGCAGCCTTATCCTCAAAAGCAGCGCTCCAGGATTGTGGAAAGTATCCCTCCTTCAGGCAGTGGTGAAATAGGTTAAGTATCACCTCGGGAACGGTCTCTACGGCCTTCTTAACAATCTCAAGCTACAAGAGGTGGGCACCTGGTGATTTCTTGTTTCGTAGTTTCCTAGCGGTGATATTAAGTTCAGTTCTGGTGAGTTGCTCCATGTTGGTGGTGAAATAGGTGTCATTATCCTGGCATAATGATATTCGTTCCGGAGTAGATGGAGTGTGGTGTCTTAGGAACACGCTGTCCAAAATATTGTTTATGATCAGTATGGAACCTCAACGGTGACCGATCTGTTAGAGAAGCACGTCCTTGTGCATTGGAACAGGTTTGCTGGGATGTTGGCCTTCCGGAGTCGGAAGTGTGGCAGGAGACCGGAAGGTCTCCTACCACATCTTGGTGTAAGTATCTTGTGGCATGTTGGTTGCGGGGATGAATTCTCCCCTCGGGAGTTTATTTGTTGTAACTTTATATACGAAAGGGGTCGTCGTTACCCGTTGAAGAGAATAGTTACTCCCAAGGGTGCTGCTTCCGCAGACGGATCAGGGCAGTATACTGGTTTCTTGCTACGCGATATTGCTCTCGGAGCTGGTCTAATTCTGCTGCAGGCCAGAAACGTCGTGCTCGCTGGAATAGCTTTCTGCTTCTGTTGGCTTCATGTCTGAGCAGCTGTAGTTGTGCGCACCAACAGGGGAGCCACGGGAGTAGGGTTTATTAATGCATTAGTTTGCAGCAGCGGTGATCAGGCCCACTACAGCGGCTTGAGGTTGGTCAGGCTTTAATTCCTCCGTTGAAGAGTTTGGGCTGTTTCGCATAGCTTTGTCGGGATTAATGGCCAGCCTGCTTTCTGTATGGCATATCTGTGTTGGGTTTGTCGAACAGATTGTTCTCTGGCTATGATGCGGTGGAGTTCGATATGGTGCGGCTGGACCACGTCGAACACTCTGGTCCGACGTGGTCCAGCATTCCCTGACCGTCCACGGAGAGATGTGGCCGGCCACAAGACTTGAGGCCAATATAATGTCGATTGCGGATACCCACATCGTACTGGAAAAGGTGTTAAGGTTGTTTGATGGATGAGAATGGTAAAAGAGTTGTTTGCCAGAAAGTCCTCCAGGCGTTTCCCATTTGTGGCACCTCGCCTCTCTGTGGTTTCGCTGAACCATTGTGGGGATCGACAGTTGACAGGAAGTAAGCAAACCCTTAAACATAATTATGAGAGCTTCCTTGGACTCAAGAGAGGTACCCACCGACTGGAGATGTGCAAATGTGACCCCAATTCACAAAGGAGGATCAAAGGCCTGACACAAGTAATTATAGACCCGTGAGTTTAACTTCTGTTCCAGGAAAATTAATGGAGGCACTGGTTAAAGAAGAACTGCAGAATCATCTAGACAAGACTTCAGTTGCAGCTCGGACACACCATGGTTTTGTTAAAGGAACGTTTTGCCTGACCAATTTGATTGGATACTATGATGCAGTCACAAAAGAACTGGATGCAGGGAATACCTTTGATATTATATACTTGGATCTTAGAAAGGATTTTGATACTGTTGCATATGGAAGACTGCTGCACAAATTGGAGCAATGTGGCATTGGAGGCAAATTGCTGCTATGGATTAAGGAGTCGTTGAGGGGAAGAACACAGAGAGTGGTAATCAATGGACACTGCTCATCGTGGACAAATATTATTAGTGGAGTCCCCCGGGGTTCGGTGTTAGGTCCATTATTGTTTTCTGTATTTATAAATAATATTGATGATGGTATAACAAGCTTAATGTCCACGTTTGCTGATGATACAAAGGTTCGCAGGGTTGTTAAGGACACAACTGATGCTATGCTGCTGCAACAGGATCTGGAAAGGATCAGCAGATGGGAAGTACTACATATGGGAAACAGCAACCTCAGGGCAACATATCAACTCTGTGGTACTACAATGACAGTGGTAGAGAATGAAAAGGACCTGGGGGGTAATTGTGCAGGCAGATATGAAGTTCTCTGAGAAGTTCAGACGACCTGCAAGAGTAGCTCATGGTGTATTGGCAATGATATACAGGAATTTTTCTAGCAAGGATAAGGTGATTATTCCCTTGTATAAGGCGATGGTCAGGCCACACCTTAAGTACTGTATACAGATCTGGAGGCCTCATTTCAAGAAGGATGTAGGACCGAGAATACAGAGAATGCCAATAAGATTAGTGAATGGAACAAAGGGTAGCTCTTACGAAGAAAGGCTTAAGTTTTGCAAATTACAGTGTCTGGAGACTAGGCACCAGCGAGGTGATCTGATAGAGATGTATAAAGCCTTGAATGGTTTGAGCATTCTCAATGCTGATGGGATTCTTCCTCTTGCTGAGAATAATCACGTGAGAGGGCATAAATTCAAATTGAGGAAAGACAGATGTGCGGAAATTTGCCTTTAGCCAGTAGATAGTTGGTTGGTGGAATAGACTTCCATCCCTTGTTGTGGAAGTTTCGAAATACCTGTCCAGCTGAGCCTTAAATAAATTTAAAGCTCATTGGACACCGTATTTCGAACGAACGGAGGGGTGAAGTGGAAGTGTTTTTTTTTTTTTTTTTTTTTTTGGCTGATGCTGCATAAGCTTGCTTTCTTGCATCATATGGCTCTACTAATGCTAATGGTAATGGTAACTACTCCGGATCACCGAAGAATTTAGCAAGGGCATCAGAATGGAATTTGGTCTAGAAAAATGCAAGACCACACACTGCACCAGGGAAAATTAGCTGGCCGAAACTACCAGCTGCTTACTGGTAAAGAGATGGAAGCTGTTACAGTAGAGACCTATAAATACCCAGGGATATGCAGGCTGAGCAGATAGAGCACAAGGAAATCAAGAAGTGCCTGACTGAAAAATATCATCAGACACTCAGAAGCCTGCTGAAAGCAAAAGTGATCGGAGGGAACACAGTTAAAGCCATAAACGCCTATGCAGCTCCCGTACTTTTAACAAACCCATGCTGTGTCATAACTATTACTTCAATCTTGTCTAGATGATTCTGCAATGCTTATTTAAACAGTAACTACATTATAGTATTATTGAAGTCTGGGTGCGAGGTTGGCCTGTGCAGACATTGCTCCTTAAAGCTCTTCAAACAGAGAAGTTTTTCCTGATTTATTTTCTGCTTTATTAGTTTAAATTGTCATATTAACTTATTTTCTAGAGTAGCTTTATATTCCTAGTTACGATACTTAGTTTAAAGTTTAACTTAGACAGAGATTTCATAGATATTACTTAGTATCGGTAACGGTATCAAATCCACGTGTCACAAATTGAACGAGAGGTCTTTTAACCAAATTTAGTCGATTTATTAACCAATTGTTATATCAAATTATCTTCTATAAGTAGATTATTGACCTAGGCAGGATCCTTAGTTTAGTCTAAATTGAGATAGCGAGATTTCGAAGCTAATCAATACTTACGAGTCCGTAGAAATACCGTTCGTGAATTTCCGCCATTTTTACACGATAGCATAAGCTTAGTGTCGTATAGTGCATAATATAATATTGTCAATTAATCAGTAAATCTATTAATCTTGATAAACTTTACTGTCAATTAAATTGTATTTTTAACTCTATAAATATATATAACGACTTAATCGTAACAAATAATTAATACATAACTATAGTGGTACACGTGATACGGAAGTTGTATAAAGGGAACACTAGATACCGAAAAAAAAAAAAAAAAAAAAAAATATATATATATATATATATAACATAACTGTTTTGGGATATAACTTAAGGATTTCATTTTTGTTTTACATTTCATTGAATTAAATTGGAATCATGACTCTGACCAGAGCAACAAAGCAAAAGGCTCAAGCTAATGGGAGTGCTGTGGTTCAGGGGACAACTGAGGGGGGCAGTTGCCCTCTGAATCACAGTCTATTAAAATGCACTGTTTGCTTGATGTTTGCGGAGCAGTCGGGTACGGGACATGATACTGCCAAGGGGGATGTCTTTGTGTGTGCCCGATGTAAGGAGTGCAAGGAAATCAGGCGACAACTCAGAGTTGTTATGGGCCTTTATGAGACCTTGAAGGACAGGGTGGATGCCCTTGAAGGAAATAAATTGAGGGGCCCATCAAGCTCTCAGCTGCCCACATCAACGCCAGAGCATGCACTTGGTCATCAGGCAACACAGGGGCAGCCCCCTAGGCAGAATGCGCTGGTCCCACAGGAACTAGTAGTTGTTGGTAAATCTATTGTCAGGGAAACGGGGAACATACTTTGTAAAAAGGATAGGTGGAATAGGACCAGGGTATGTCTGCCAGGGGCAAAGGTTGATGACGTTGTTGAGCGGATATCATCTTTTAAGGGCACAAAGGGTGATATAGTTGTACACGTTGGCACTAATGATATTAAGAGTAGGAGACCGGCGGAATTACTTAGCAAGTACAGGTCACTGTTGAAAAAAAGCCGTGAATTAGGGTTGAACTTGAAAGTGTCTGCAATTCTGCCCAGACACGATAGGAGGGAGTATATGATGAGAGCCTTGTTGATCAATTTAGTCCTAGAAAGATTGTGCGAGGCTCAAGGGGTAGAATTTTTTTCAGCCTGGTCTGTACTTGTTAACAAGAGACTGCCTCTACAGGGATGGGATACATTTAAATAGAAAGGGTGCAAAAATATTTGCCAATGCTTTCGAGGCAGTGTTAGGTGTGTCAGAAAAGTGCTAGCTTGAGGGGGGGGATACAAGGACTAATAGATTAACAGTAGCCACTGGCAGAGGCGAAAGTGATTCCTGCAGTGCTACTATTGGAATGAGCAGCAACCTGGAAAACAAGATTCAGGGTATTTCAGAGACTGTTGGGAGTCACTGCGGTACAAGTAAACACATGGGCTGTGTTAGGGTAGCTAAGAATAGGAACGAGTGCATGTATACTTGTGTATACACCAATGCTAGGAGTTTGGTAAATAAATTTGATGAATTTGAGGTATTGCTCAAAACATCAAAGGCAGATATTGTTGGGATATCAGAGACGTGGTGTCACACAGATATAAGTAATGCGGAACTGGAATTTGGGGAATACAATGTATATAGAAAGGATAGACAGGACAGGAGGGGTTATACTATTAATTAAGAAACACATAAAGTCAAAGGAAGTGAAGCCAGTTGACATCGATGGACAGGGCAGTGTCGAGTCAGTTTGGTGTGACATAAGCATAGGGAAATCAAAATTGAGAGTAGGAGTGTGCTATAGGCCTAATGACTCTGATGAGTATAATAATATATTGTACAGGGAAATAGAGTGGGCCAGTAAATCAGAGAGTCTTATAATGGGGGATTTTAATTTCCCAGATATTGACTGGAATTTGTGGGTTGGTCACTCG
This sequence comes from Mastigoproctus giganteus, assembly GCF_048544385.1. NCBI lineage: Eukaryota > Metazoa > Arthropoda > Arachnida > Uropygi > Thelyphonidae > Mastigoproctus > Mastigoproctus giganteus. The sequence goes on from NC_143579.1 coordinate 101,914,551, forward strand.
CACACTAGCAAGGCTTTTGTGGATTTATTGGATGATTGTTTTCTACATCAGCATGTTCGTGAGGCAACAAGAGGGAGCAATACTCTTGATCTGATTATCAGTAGTGATTCTTCATGTATTAAGAACCTGCAGATAAATGAACCACTAGGTGGCAGTGATCACAGTGTGTTGAAGTGGGATTTACTCAAGGAGGTAACTACCATCAGAGGTAAAGGGAAGGGTTTTTGTTTTCGTAAAGGCGACTATGATGGTCTGAGACAGTATTTAAATTCTATACAGTGGGACCAACTGATGATGTTACCAACAGCAAACTCAAAATGGGAAGCATTCAAGGAACTAATCTTGGTGGCTACCAGGCTTTACATACCAACTAAGAAATATTGTTCAAGGTTTAGGCCTAAATGGTTGTCAGATGGACTAATGAGACATGTGGCAGAGAAGAAAAATGCATGGGATACATACAAATTAATGGGTGACATGGAAGCCTATGATAGATATAAGTTGGTCTGTAACCAAGTCACAAAGGAGATTAGGCAGGCAAAGGCAGACTACGAAAAATCCTTGGCAAAGGATGCAAAGAAAAACAGAAAGGAGTTCTTTACATACTTGAACTCGAGAAGGAAAGGGATGAATCAGATTGGTCCACTGGATATTGATGGTTCAACAGTTGAGGATCCTGCTCAGGTGGCTAACAATCTAAACGAGTATTTTGCATCTACATTCACGCATGAGGAGTTATTCAGGAAGGAGAATGATGTAGGTAAAGTAAACATTGGCAGTGAGCTGGATGATTTTGTAATAACTGAGAGGAAAGTGGAGGAGAGATTGTTGAGGATAAACATAAAAAAGGCACCTGGGGTGGATGGGATCTATCCAGTTATATTAAAGGAGGCAGCAAAGGAAGTATGCAAACCCCTAGCCATAATTATGAGAGCTTCTTTGGACTCAGGGGAGGTACCCATAGACTGGAGATGTGCAAATGTAACCCCAATTCACAAAGGAGGATCAAAGGCTGACACAAGTAATTATAGACCTGTTAGTTTAACTTCTGTTCCAGGTAAATTAATGGAGGCACTGGTTAAAGAAGCACTGCAGGATCATCTAGACAAGAATTCAGTTATAGCTCAGACGCAGCATGGTTTTGTTAAGGGCAGGTCTTGCCTGACCAATTTGATTGGATACTATGATGTAGTCACAAAAGAACTGGATGCAGGGAATAACTTTGATATTATATATTTGGATCTTAGAAAGGCTTTTGATACTGTTGCACATGGAAGACTGCTGCACAAATTGGAGCAGTGTGGCACTGGAGGCAAATTGCTGCTATGGATAAGGGGATGGTTGAGTGGCAGAAGACAGAGTGGTAATCAATGGACACTGCTCAACGTGGACTAATGTTATTAGTGGAGTTCCTCAAGGTTCAGTGTTGGGTCCATTGTTGTTTTCGGTGTTTATGAATGATACTGATGATGGGATATCAAGTTTAATGTCTAAGTTTGCAGATGATACAAAGGTTGGCAGGGTCGTTAAGGACACTACTGATGCTATGCTGCTGCAACAGGATCTGGAAAGGTTGAACAGATGGGCTGAGAGGTGGCAAATGAAGTTTAACATTGACAAATGTAAAGTACTACATATGGGTAACAGTAACCCCAGAGCAATGTATCAACTCTGCGGTACTACACTGACAGTGGTGGAGAATGAAAAGGACCTGGGGGTAATTGTGCAGGCAGATATGAAGTTCTCTGAGCAGTGCAGACGAGCTGCAAGAGTAGCTCATGGTGTCTTGTCAATGATAAAGAGGAATTTTTCTAGCAGGGATAAGGAGGTGATTATTCCCTTGTATAAGGCAATGGTTAGGCCACATCTTGAGTACTGTATACAGGTCTGGAGGCCTCATTTCAAGAAGGATGTAGAGCGGCTGGAACGGGTACAGAGAAGGGCAACAAGATTAGTAAATGGAACAAAGGGTTGCTCTTACGAAGAAAGGCTTAAGTTTTGCAAATTACAGAGTCTGGAGACTAGGCACCGGCGAGGTGATCTGATAGAGGTGTATAAGGCTTTGAATGGTTTGAGCATGCTCAATGCCAATGGGATTCTTCATCTTTCTCAGAATAATCACCTCATAGGGCATAAATTCAAATTGAGGAAGGACGGATGTCGGATAGATGTGCGGAAATTTGCCTTTGGCCAGCGGGTGGTTGGTTGGTGGAACCGACTTCCATCACTTGTGTTGAAGTTGATAGCCTAAACAAATTTAAAGCTCAACTGGACAGGTATTTTGAACGAACGGAGGGGTGAAATGGAAGTAGTGCGTTTTTTTTTTTTTTTTTTTGGCTGATGCTGAATAAGCTTGCTTTCTTGCATCATATGCCTCTACTAATGCTAATGCTAATGCTAATGCTATATCCCCCTGAATACAAGTTAAACAGGTCTGTAGTTACTTAAGTCACCTTTTGAACCCCTTTTGTGAATTGGTGATATATTTTCACACTTCCAGTCCTTGGGGACCTCCCCTGAGTTTAAGGAAGCTCTCATAATTAGGGCTAAGGATTTGCGTACTTCCTTTGCTGCCTCCTTTAATATAACTGGATAGATCCATACCAAAAAAGTTTATCATTTTAAATGGAAAATCAATGAAAAGTTCACCAGGTGCAAATTAATATTTAGTAGAACCACCTCTGTTCTGATGACAGTGGACAATATCTCAAGACTTAGAAAAGATTAAAAACTGTACTAGATTACAAGAATGTGGGCTTAAACCTGAAACGCACAGGAAATTTCGTCCAACTGTGGTGATATACGATATTCATAAAGATGTCAAGATTGATGAAATACTAGGGGATATCTACGAAAAGAATTTGAAGGACCTTAATTTTACACTTGAAGAGATTAGTGATCAGGTTAAACCACGATTCTCAACGAAGCCTATACCTAACAAGTCCAGTGTGAACTCGATTCTTGAAGTTACAGGTGCAATCTATAAGATTTTTCTAACAGCGCGCAGGATTTATTTGCGATGGACATCTCATACAGTTAAAGATTACACACTTTTTCCCAGGTGTTTTAAATGATGGGATATGGTCATTCGGCAAGAGTATGTATCAAGAATCACAAAAATGTGGGCATTGTTAAAATATAGGGCATAATCTACGTGATTGCCCGAAAAAAGTTAAACCGTCCGAGTGTCCAAATTGTAGGAAATGAAAAAGAAACTGTACACATTCTTTTAAGGACTCAAAATGCCAAAAATATCTAAAAGCCATTGAAGCGGTTCGTTCCAAGACCTTTTATGCATAATTCAACACCTACAAGTAATGATTTAGGAAGTATACAAAATTTAAATCTAAAATTTTCACAATTAAATTGTCAGCGGTGTAAAGCAGTAACAAATGATCTGACTACGATCATTCAGGAGCACTCAATCCAGGTTCTTGCCCTACAGGAGCCCAACTCTTATAAGAGGCTTCCTTCCCATCCGTTATCGTATTATCCAGTTGAATGCCACTACAGGTCGAACAGGCGGTAATGCTCAGTTCAGAATCAGGGCAGTAATTGCCATTTTAAACCCAGCCTTAACAGTTACAAAAATTTATCGTCTTTGTACTACACATGATGCGTGTGTTTGTTTGGACAGATTTATGTAGTTTCCTCGGACTGTCAGTGTTCTCAATATGGGGATTCTATACAGCCTTTTGTAGATTGTCTTGACACAACTTTGCGATCACAACTAGGGTTGAATTTGAAAGTGTCTGCAATTCTGTCCAGACACAATAGGAGGGAGTATATGATGAGAGCTTTGTCGATCAATTCGGCCCTGGAAAAATTGTGCAAGGCTCAAGGGGTAGAATTTTTTTCAGCCTGGTCTATACTTGTTAACAGGAAAGACTGCTTCTACAGGGATGGGATACACTTAAATAAAAAGGGTACAAGAATATTTGTTGATGCTATGGAGGCAGTTTTAAGTGGGTCGGAAAACTGCTAGCTTGGGGGAATACAAGGGCTAATAGATTAGCAGTAGCCTCTGGCAGAGGTGAAAGTGATTCTTGCACTGCTTCTATTGGAATGATCAGAAGCCTGGAAAACAAGATTCAGGGTATTTCAGAGACTGCTGGGAGTCATTGCGGTACAAGTAAACACATGGGTTGTGTTAGGGTAGTTAAAAAAAAGAACAGGTGCATGTATACTTGAATGTACACCAATGCTAGGAGTTTGGTAAATAAATTTGATGAATTTGAGGTATTGCTCAAAGCATCAAAGGCGGATATTGTTGGGATATCAGAGACGTGGTGACACACAGAAATTAGGAAGGCAGAACTGGAATTTAGGGAGTACAATGTGTACAGAAAGGATAGACAGGATAGGAAGGGAGGAGAGGTTATGCTATTAGTTAAGAAACATAGAATCCAAGGAGTGAAGCCAGTCGACATCGCTGGACAGTGCAGTGTCGAGTCTGTTTGGGGTGACTTAACCATTGGAAGATCAAAATTGAGAGTAGAAGTATACTATAGGCCTAATGACTCTGATGAGTATAATAATGAAATTTACAGGGAAATAGAGTGGGCCAGTAAATCAGAGTCTCATAATGGAGGATTTTAATTTCCCAGATATTGACTGGAATTTGGGGGCTGGTCACTCACACACTAGCAAGGCTTTTGTGGATTTATTGGATGATTGTTTTCTACATCAGCATGTTCGGGAGGCAACTAGAGGGAATAATATACTTGATTTGATTATCAATAGTGATTCTCCAGTATTAAGAATCTGCAGATAAACGAACCAGGTGGCAGTGATCACAGTGCTGAAATGGGATTTACTCAAAGAGGTAACTTCCATCAGGGGTAAAGGGAATGCTTTCGTAAAGATGGCTACGATGGTCTGAGACAGTATTTATATTCTATACAGTGGGACCAACTGTTGATGTTACCAATAGCAAATTCAAAATGGGCAGCATTCAAAGAACTTATCTTGGAAGTTACTAGGCTTTACATACCAACTAACAAATATTGTTCAAGGTTTAGGCCTAAACGGATGTCAGATGAACTAATGAGACATATGGCAGAGAAGAAAATTCATGGGATACATATAAATTAATGGGTGACACAGAAGCCTGTGATAGATATAAGCTGGTCTGTAACCAAGTCACAAAGGAGGTTAGGCAGGCAAAGGCAGATTATGAGAAATCTTTGGCGAAGGATGCAAAGAGTGCTTTACTTATGTAAACTCTAGAAGCAAGGGAATGAATCTGATTGATCCACTTGATATCGATGGTTCAACTGTTGATGATCCTGCTCAGGAAGCTAACAAACTAAATGAATATTTTGCATGGACACTCACACATGAGGAGTTATTCAGCGAGAGGAACGCCAGAGGTGTGTTCAACTCTGGTCTGGGGGCCTCATTTCAAGAAGGATGTAGAGCTGCTGGAACGAGTACAGAGAAAGGCAACAAGATTAGTGACTGGAACAAAGGGTTGCTCTTATGAAGAAAGGCTTAGATTTTGCAAATTACAGTGTCTGGAGACTAGGCACCGGCGAGGTGATCTGATAGAGGTGTATAAAGCCTTGAATGGTTTGAGCATGCTCAATACCGATGGGATTCTTCCTCTTGCTCAGAATAATCACGTGAGAGGGCATGAATTGAGATTGAGGAAAGACAGGTGTAGGATTGATGTGTGGAAATTTGCCTTTAGCCAGCGGGTAGTTGGTTGGTGGAACAGACTTCCATCCCTTGTTGTGGAAGTTGACAGCCTAAATAAATTTAAGGCTCAGTTGGACAGGTATTTCAAACGAACAGAGGGGTGAAGTGGAAGGTTTTTTGCTGATGCTGCATAAGCTGGCTTTCTTGCATCATATGCTTCTACTAATGCTAATCACTTAATGACAAACACGTCATCATGATGATAGATGCCAATGCTGAATCTACGCTTTGGAACAGTGCTCATACAAATTAAAAAGGTGAACTGCTGGAAAATATTATTCTGTGTCATCGATTAACTATCTTAAACACATCAGGTCATCCTCCAACTTGTGTGTCGCCATTAGGGCATTTGTATATTGATGTCACTGTGGCAGCTGCAAGTGTTTCTCCCAGACTCAGCAATTGGCATTTGCATACAAGCTGGTCGTTTAGGGACCACAATGTTATAACATTTCATCTCGGAGGTGAAGTCATGCGATCAAGATTGGATTCAACAGATGTCCATAGATTTTATACGAAAAATGCAAAATGTCAGATCTTTGATGGCTACCATAGGGAGTCATTTACACAGGAACAGTTGAACTTCATGAAATCTCTATCTGTCGATGATCAGGTGGATTTTTTACAAACGAAAATCTTAACAGCTTGTAAAATGTGAATGCATTATAGAAAAAGGAAACCTTATCATGTACCCTGGTGGTCCCCTGTTTTATTTCAGTTGAAATCGTTGACCAGGCAAACAAGGCGAGAGTATCAAAGATCGAAAAAGAGATAGATATCGTTCTTCCCTAGAGATAACTTGCTACAGAATAGGTATAAACAGGCAAGAAGGAAGTATAATCAGGAGATTTCTAAACAGAAGAAAGCCTTTTAGGAAAACTTGGTGAGTGCTCAGGGAAATGTTGATCCCTGGGGACTTATCTATAAGCTGTTGACAACAAGATTCCACCTGGAGAAGTATTTGCTTCGGTCAGAGCGGCAGATGATGAGGATACTTTGTCTTGGGCACTGACTATTAACAGGATCCTTGATGTTATTATCCATCAGGATAATGAGGATTGTGATCATCCCACGCAAGCAGAAATCAAAATGAAAAACTCTACCTATACCGGTTCTCACGATGAATCCCCTTTCTCAATAGAGGAAATTGACTCTGGTATCAAATCAATTCCCTCTGGAAAATGCCCGGTTAATGACGGCTTGGAGGTTGATGTGATTAAACGGGTTTGGAAGATTGTTCCTGCTGTTATCCTTGCTTTGTTTAACTCTTGTCTTTTTCAGGGCGTTTTTCCTAGGGCATGGAAGATTGCTAATTTGAAGATCTAGCTAAAAAAACCAGAAAAGTCGATTCTGATCCGTCCTCTTACAGGCTTATTGCCCTGTTTTGGGAAAGGCACTTGACAAGGTTATTGCTGGACCTGTTTTGATTGCTTACACTAATAAAAGACTTCCATCTCCAGTGCAATATGGATTTACACGTGGCAAGGGTACAGAGAATGCAATTGCTCCTCTTCTAGCATCACAGGCAGAGACTACAATAAATATTTGCTGGGCCTCTTTGTGGACTTCAAAGGGGCCTTTGACACCCTTTGGTGGCAAAGTGTCCAGGAGAGATTCCGGGAGGCCCAAGTGTCAAGAGCAATATACAATCTTTTGTCAAGCTCTCACATCATTCCATAAACGTCAAGAGTTGATCTGTACAGGTCTCCAAGAAAGTTTCACGAGGATGTCCACGGGGGTCAATATTGGGGCACCTGTGTTGAAATCTTGTATTTGACTTTTGGTTTAACAGAAAATTTGAAGCCATGACCATGATTGCATATGTTGATGACTTTACTAGTCTTGTGCAGGGAAACTCAAGGACCTCTTTGGAAGTTATGGACAATCATGTACTGCAGGAACTTTCCACTTGTCTGAAATACACAAACGTCTAAAATATCTCTGATGTTGCTGAAGGGTAACCTAGATAGGGGGCACCCTCCACTGATCTAGTATTGAGGGCAGTCCATTAAGCATAATTCCACAGCTAAGTATTTAGGCATCTATCTTGATGGCACCTTAAGTTTTCTGCCTCATGTAAGGAACGTAAAGTAAAAATGTAAATCAATTCTAGCAAGATTACGATTGGTAATTAGAAAGAAGTGGGGGTCTGAGAGTTCACTCGCTCAGACAATATTACAATTGTGTCTTTTTGTCTATTATTACCTAAGGTGCTTGGGGCTATAGAGCTACTAAATGTGCTGTGATTAAACAGTTGTTACAGGCTCAACGTGCTGCCCTCCTGATGACGTCTAGAGCATGTAGGACTACATCTACTGTGGCTTCACAAGTTGTGTTGGGTAAACTATCAGTACATTATGAGATCCAATACAGATACATGAATTATCATCTGAAGAAAGCACGCCCTGTTTCCTTGGAAGATGTGCAGCTTGATTTGAGTGCCTCTTTGGCTTCTGAAAGGAAAATACTTCGTTTCATCTACATTGAAAAGTGGCAAAGAGATTGGAATACCTCAGATCTTGGTAGTAACGAGAGAATGTTTAGTTAGAGAGTTCAAGAAGAATGAATTTTTATGGTTTTCTCCAGGATTGCATGTGCTGTCCGGTCATTGCAGCATTAATAGTGTAAAAATGTCTTCATTTTTACTTTTCATTTGCTTTTGAGGGCTGTCACCTCACCAAGTCACCATACTTTTTTGCCAGTACTGTACTTGTAGGGTGATATTCACTCCGTGTAGAAGGCTGTTTCTTTTTTTTAGCATACGCTCGTTGACGCCGCGCTAGGGAAAACAGCAGTTGAAACACTGTTCCATCTTTATGAGTCCGGCTGATTCACAGCAAGAGATCGTTACTCGATCGGATCGGACGAACGTCGTGGATGTAATATTTATAAAACGGTGAGAAAGTATATGACTTTCGTCGGAGAAAAAAGAGTAATGTAAATTAGGGAACATACTTTCGGGTGAAATCTGCACCTTGTAACTACGGGGTGTTGTTGTCTGGAAATTCCTTGTGTAGGAACGAACGGACTTTAGATCTAGTGACTACTGCTGGGCAGTCTGTAAATCCCCCCCCCCCCATGCAGATGTGAAGTTCCTCTTTCTCCTCATAAATTGCATTTTTTACTGTGTCAGGTCTCCAAAAAAATAACAGTCCCTGGGATTTTCATTTCCCCACGAAATTAGCCTTTTGCCCAATAGAAGCATTGGAAACTCTAAAAGGAGGGACATACATATATGCAGGTCGGAGACAAATGGTATTTGTCTCCGACCTGCATGGTATTTCAGAGACTGCTGGGAGCCATTGCGGTACAAGTAAACACATGGGTTGTGTTAGGGTAGCTAAGAATAGAAACAGGTGCAGGTATACTTGTGTGTACACCAATGCTAGGAGTTTAGTAAATAAATTTGATGAATTTGAGGTATTGCTCAAAACATCAAAGGCAGATATTGTTGGGATATCAGAGACGTGGTGTCACACAGATATAAGGGATGCAGAACTGCAATTTGGGGAGTACAACGTCTACAGAAAGGATAGACAGGATAGGAAGGGGGGAGGGGTTATGCTATTAGTTAAGAAACACATAAAAACCAAGGAAGTGAAGCCAGTCGACCTTGCTGGACAGTGCAGTGTTGAGTCAGTTTGGTGTGACATAAGCATTGGGAGATCAAAATTGAGAGTAGGAGTGTGCTATAGGCCTAATGACTCTGATGAGTATAATAAGGAACTGTACAGGGAAATAGAATGGGCCAGGAAATCAGAGAGTCTTATAATGGGAGATTTTAATTTCCCAGATATTGACTGGAATTTGGGGGCTGGTTACTCACACACTAGCAGGGCTTTTGTGGATTTATTGGATGATTGTTTTCTACATCAGCATGTTCGGGAGGCAACTAGAGGGAGTAATACTCTTGATTCGATTATCAGTAGTGATTCTTCATGCATTAAGAATATGCAGATAAATGAACCACTAGGTGGCAGTGATCACAGTGTGCTGAAGTGGGATTTACTGAAAGAGGTAACTACCATTAGGGGTAAAGGGAAGGGTTATTGCTTCCGTAAAGGCGACTACGATGGACTGAGACAGTATTTAAATTCTATACAGTGGGACCAACTGATGATGTTACCAACAGCAAATTCAAAATGGGAAACATTCAAAGAACTTATCTTGGAAGCTACTAGGCTTTACATACCAACTAAGAAATATTGTTCAAGGTTTAGGCCACAATGGATGTCAGATGAACTAATGAGGCATATGGCAGAGAAGAAAAATGCATGGGATACTTACAAATTAACACATGACACAGAAGCCTATGATAGATACAAGTTGATATGCAACCAAGTTACAAAGGAGGTTAGGCAGGCGAAGGCAGATTACGAGAAATCCTTGGCAAGGGATGCAAAGAAAAACAGCAAAGAGTTCTTTACTTATGTAAACTCTAGAAGGAAGGGGATGAATCAGATTGGTCCACTTGATATTGATGGGTCAAGTGTTGATGATCCTGCTCAGGTAGCTAACAAACTAAATGAATATTTTGCATCGACATTCACACATGAGGAGTTATTCAGCAAGGGGAATGCCAGAGGTGTATTCAACTCTAGCAGTAAGCTACAGAATCTTGAAATAACTGGGAGTAAAGTGGAGGAGAAACTGTTGAAGATAAACACAAGAAAGGCACCCGGGGTGGATGGGATCTATCCAGTTATATTAAAGGAGGCAGCAAAGGAAGTAAGCAAACCCTTAGCCATAATTATGAGAGCTTCCTTGGACTCAGGGGAGGTACCCATAGACTGGAAATGTGCAAATGTGACCCCAATTCACAAAGGAGTATCAAAGGCTGACACTAGTAATTATAGACCTGTGAGCTTAACTTCTGTTCCAGGAAAATTAATGGAGGCGCTGGTTAAAGAAGCACTGCAGGATCATTTAGACAAGACTTCAGTTATAGCTCAGACACAGCATGGTTTTGTTAAGGGGAAGTCTTGCCTGACCAACTTGATTGGATACTATGATGCAGTCACAAAAGAACTGGATGCAGGGAATAACTTTGATATTATATACTTGGATCTTAGAAAGGCTTTTGATACTGTTGCACATGGAAGACTGCTACACAAATTGGAGCAGTGTGACATTGGAGGCAAATTGCTGCTATGGATAAAGGGGTGGTTGAGGGGGAGAAGACAGAGAGTGGTAATCAATGGACACTGCTCATCGTGGACTAATGCTATTAGTGGAGTCCCTCAGGGCTCAGTCCATTATTGTTTTCTGTATTTATAAATGATATTGATGATGGTATATCAAGCTTAATGTCCAAGTTTGCAGATGATACAAAGGTTGGCAGGGTTGTCAAGGACACTACTGACACTATGCTGCTGCAACAGGATCTGGAAAGGTTGAGCAGATGGGCTGAGAGGTGGCAAATGAAGTTTAACATTGACAAATGTAAAGTAGTACACATGGGAAACAGCAACCCCAGAGCAACGTATCAACTCTGTGGTACTACACTGACAGTGGTAGAGAATGAAAGGGACTTGGGGGTGATTGTGCAGGCAGATATGAAGTTCTCTGAGCAGTGCAGACAGGCTGCAAGAGTAGCTCATGGAGTATTGTCAATGATATACAGGAATTTTTCCAGCAGGGATAAGGATGTGATTATTCCATTGTATAAGGCAATGGTCAGGCCACACCTAGAGTACTGTATACAGGTCTGGAGGCCTCATTTCAAGAAGGATGTAGAGCTGCTGGAACGAGTACAGAGAAGGGCAACAAGATTAGTGAATGGAACAAAGGGGTGCTCTTACGAAGAAAGGCTTAAGTTTTGCAAATTACAGTGTCTGGAGACTAGGCACCAGCGACGTGATCTGATAGAGGTGTATAAAGCCTTGAATGGTTTAAGCATGCTCAATGCTGATGGGATTCTTCCTCTAGCTCAGAAAAATCACCTGAGAGGGCATAAATTCAAATTGAGGAAAGACAGATGTAGGATAGACGTGCGGAAATTTGCCTTTAGCCAGCGGGTGGTTGGTTGGTGGAACAGACTGCCATCCCTTGTGGTGGAGGTTGATAGCCTAAATAAGTTTAAGGCTCAGCTGGACAGGTATTTTGAACGAACAGAGGGGTGAAGTGGAAGTGGTTTTTTTTTTTTGGCTGATGCTGCATAAGCTTGCTTTCTTGCATCAAATGCCTCTACTAATGCTAATACTAATGCTAATGCTAGTTTAAGATTAGCAAGAGCCATTTGTATTAATGGAATACCATCAGTTTTGATTGTTAAACCAGATACTCGAACTGCAGGTTGATTGTTGGCTTCAGAGAGTACGGGCAGCAGTGCCAATGTAACATATCCCTATAATATATCGTTTATCCATTGATAAGAGTTCTTATATAATTATACGAAGAATACAACTACTTTATTTTACATCTGTTTGTATGCTGTAATTAATAAACCATGTTTTGTTTAATCATCCTTGCCTCTTAGCCATTCTGTTGCTACACGTTGTCCACAGCACGAGTTTTATAATAAAAGAATCACTTTTTGCGGCATTTTGAGGTCTAACTGATAAGATTTCCGAATGAATAAACACAAAGCCAATTTTGATGTTGGAGTCTATTCTCCACTATTCAGAATAGAACTTGAGAACACGAGATTGTTGTCCTAATCTATAAACCACTAGTCGATCATATAAAACACAGGCGTTTTCTGGAACATCAATACCCGAATGAAAACTTGCCCATAAACCTTATTGTGCACATTGAATAATAGTAAGAGTTGATTGCCTTAATCTCCATCTGAAGATTGATGACCAGCAGAAGAACCCCTGTGGAACAATAGTAAACTGTTTAAACTAGGACTGTCTCCTACTGCACTTTGTCTGCGTGGGGCTGAAGAAAACATGGATCATATATTATTTGATTGTCACTACTATTTGGACTATAGACAAGAACTTCAACTTACTGCAGAACACTTCACTGGTGAAAATAAACCTTGACTTATTCGATCTCAGGTTGCATTTAATGCTCTTAATACATTTGCTACATTTGTCTTCAAAAGGAGAGATGAATTTTGATCAGTTAACCTAAGATTGACTGTTGTTCTTGCGACTCTTTGTACCTCAGGGTTGGTGTACAGAATAGTGACTTTACAAGTTCTCACAGTGATTGCTTGTATTAGATGGTAACAATGCTATTGTTATATATTAGTACTGGATTTCTACTGCCTCTGATGATTCTACTTTTTGTTCCTTTGTAATGCTACTCCAGTGGATAATCCCTTTGGACGTATTGTTTGATGAACTGTTGAAGTCAACTAAGACTTAATATTGATTGTACATACAGTATATTCGTTAATGAATCTTTCCCTATTAATAATTTGATCCATGATATTTGGACTCTTTCCTCAAGAGAAAAGAATGTCTTTAGGAGCTTTCTGTTTGCTGATTCTGATACCAGGATGGGACTTTTGGTAAGATGCCAGACACCCGTCATGATGACAGCAGAACAGAGCACAAAATTTTCACACAAAAGAGACATGACTGGTTATGACGCCAGCCTCAGCACAAGAAGTATAAAAGCAGCTAATGGGGGGGGGAGAACCCTGGGGTTTGCAACAACAACACTTAAATACTTAATACCGATTGTCCTCAGAAAATCCCAGATATCAGTCGTATTGAGCACTTGTGGGACACTATGGAAAGACATATCAGGCGTTTGGATACACTAATCACCTCCATACCTGCATTGCTGGCTGCATTACACAGCTTGGTTGGCCATATCTCCCAAATGCTTCCGACATCTTGTTGAATCAATGCCATATCGAATAGCTGCTGTACTAAGGGCAAAAGTGGGAACTACAAAGTATTAGGTAGGTAGTCATAATTCAGTGATCACTCAGTGTATATACAGTACTGTATTGCTTGTTTTCTGCACAGAGTTGTAGCTGTTCAGACGTGATGGTTGTGCTGGTTGCTTAAAGGGTTGTCATCTAGAATGTTATTTATAAATTCTTGCCAGGTGTGGTCACTGTGTTCTGTGGGGTTTTTGTGGAGATAATTTATATCCTGGGGAGCTTATTGGTGGTAATCTGATAAACTCCTCCCCCACAGGGATGTTTGTTGCCAGTGGTGGAGACCAGGTGCTGCCAGGATAGCTTCTTCCACTGCCCGATCATTGCAGTATATTGGTTCCTAACTTCCCCATCGTTCTTTAAGGTTTTCGACTTTAGCTTGAGGGCAGGATCAGGATCGTTGGGCCACGCAGTCAATGGTATTTATTACTTCACATTGGTGCTAGTCTGGGTCTCCTTCCTGTAGGTTGCTGGCTTGGAGGACCGAAACACAGTCATTGAGCTCCTCCTGAAACAGGTCCAGTCAGCCTTGCCCATGGAGTATCTGTGCTGCAGTTTAAGTGTGAGATACGGATCTGAGCGTTTTAAAGGTAATTGCCCAGTGGTACGAGGTGGACCAACCAATTAGAGATATGGCCTACAAGTGATCTAGTTGCAATTCTTACATCCAGAGTCACTTCCCACACAGTACTGGAGAAAGTGGGGAGACTGTTTGGTCGATTGATTTAAAAAGTGCTGTTGGTGAAGTATTCTTCCAATCACTTCCCATTTTGTGAGCCGCAATGCTCCGGTGTCTCACTGTACCAGCTGGGGGAGCGGCAGTTGACCCGCGCTAGCAAGAATTCTAGCATTTGGAAGTATGATGGTGAGGTTTCGGAGGTAGTTTATGGCTGGGAGGATGTCTTCCCCAGGCCGGCAATACAATGAGACAGCAGAGAATTCTGCTACAGGTCCAACTATGTGGGCACAGGCTGCCCAGGAAAGGCAGAGATGAGAGATCCTTGTGACTGTTAATTGTGGATTGCAACCCAAGGGGTGTCATCCAGGCATTGTGCTATTTTGTAATTCAGGGGATACCCACCGACTTCATTGGCATGGGTGTAGGGTTCTTGAATGAGAGTAGTATATCAATGTTTTCCTCATCGGCTTTGTTATGGAGTTGGCTTGCAAATGTATCTTTGAATCACAATGTTACAAAAGAAATCACTTTTATCACACCAGCATGCGCAATGAATATACAAGTCGCAAGGTGGAACGTTTGATAGTGGTTTACAAGTACAAAAAGGGGTAAGAACAGCAGGCTGGTTTGTCACTGTTGTGTGCAACTACCATCAATGGAATATAGATTCTGCCATGGCCTGAGACAGGCGACATCCACCATTGACCTACAAAATTAGTTTGCCAATCTCACAATTAATCAGCTACAAACAAGACAGGCCAACTTCCTCGAATTCATTCACATTAAGAACTCAGTTCTCTTACTCAACTGCCAAAGCCTACAGGCACACCACACTGACACCATTACACAGCAATAGCAAATCATGCTGCTACTTGAGACTTGGTTAGACAATAACGAGTGTCAGCATCATGAACTTCAATTGCCTGGTTCAAGCTTGAAACCAAATGGCCAGCTGGAGTTGCAGTATATCATAAGATGGATGAGGTACACATTATGCCATACCTAGCTGTCATATATCAACAAATGACTGATTTGACAGTGTTTGGCCTATTGGCAATTTATGTACAGTGGAGTACTTGCTACCCGTTAAATAAAGATTTACATAAAATACCCGTGATCATAAGCAGCAATATCAACTACAAGATCGGGCACCTCAATCAACGACTTTCCAGAGACATTTAGATACATTACAGTCACAAGTATACATCTCTTACTTTAGCTATCATAAATCCATTATATCTTGTCTTCCAGCTGAAGTCACGGAAATTTGTGAATGCTCAATAAAATATTTACAATACAAAAGTATTTTATTTCGTAATCAAAATACTTAAAAGAAACGCGGATGCTTCACATAAAACCATTTACTGCATATGCTTGGCACATGCACCATTTTTTTTTTTTTTTTTTGAAAGTCATGACATTACAGCAGATCATACCGTGATTTCCTTTTGGATGTGCCACAGAATATTATAATTTGTGAAGCAGGTATCGACAGTGAGAAAACAATTGCCAATTGGTGCAATTCTGGTCGTGATGAATATGAAAGGTAGGTAGAGAGGCAGTCCGGAAAAATTGGTGGATTCAATGATAATGGAGAGCCACTAATTGTGGAAATTGATGAATCCAAATACTTCCACCTTAAGTACCAGAGGTCAGTGAAGTGAGGGTCATTGGGTTTTTGGTGGCATTGAGAGAGAGAGAGAGAGAGGTTCAGAAAAATGCTTTCTTGTGGAAATCATGGTCATACAGCTGCAATGCTGGAAGTGCAAATTTGAGCCCAAATTCTTCCTGGAACACACTTTCAGAGAAATGGAGTTTATATGCATTCTGGGATTAATCACTGCATGCACTTTGCTGATTCTCATAACAGCGGTGTCCATACCCAGAATACCGAAAATATGTGGACTCAAGCAAAGAGGGAACTGAGAAGGCAATAATACGGCACTTCCAGTGACTTGTTCACAATCTACTTTCATGAATTTATTTTCCAGAATTCTGTTTGCGATGGCAATATCTTTGAAAAATTTCTGCTCTGCGTCAGTGAGTTATATTGTTTGATCAAAATAGCATTTAAAGAGCGAGCGACTCTCCCTCTATTAACAATTGCAGACACCCTCCTTTAGGGTGTGGGATTCAATCTGCCTCTCCACTAACACTTCCTGCATATGTCCTCCACTTTCTGGCTGTTGCACCAGGGCCTTCCAAATGCTTGAATAGGGGCAGCTCAGAATGAGTATCTGAAAGTAGATGGCCCGCCTCCTTGTGGCAAGGGACAGGCCCCAGCTAGCAGTGCCCAGATGACTGCTGCTGTCTGTTGCTAGGTGGTCAGTCTTACAACACAAATTGCAACTCACACAACACGCATGACTGAATATGCAGAATTGCCTCAGCACAAACATATCGGGCAGATTGTGAAGGTTATCTTCAATGCTGCAGAAACAAGAGATTACGCACCCACGTCCCTTTGTACTTAAATTTAATGGCCCATTCTGATAATAAGTGCTTTTTAGCCCAGAAGGGCCTATGACAAAAAGGTGTCTTATCTTATACGTTAATTGGTAACACCAATGTGAAAATATATAGTCAATACAAATTAGTCATTTTATATTTTATTATTTTTAGGTAATACAAAATGTCAGTGTTATAATTAAAAATTAATAATAATCACCTAACTTCATTATATTTATAATTACTTTTATTTTTATCAAATTCTTATATAGTTAGGAAACTGTTTTTCTTTCTGAAAATGTGTTGAAAGTTGTTTTTCCAGCATACAGATAAGAAAAGGAAAAAAAAAAAAAAAAAAAAATACTGTAAGTACACAATAAATTCCCAGCACATAGACCATCAGATACAGTGTGCACCGAGTATGCCGTAACAATAGCAGGTTAAGTACATAGAAAATTCCAAGCTTAGATATCAGCAAATACTTGCGAGTTGGCTGTGATTCACAATGCTAATGTAAAGGATTATCGTTACCAAGATCCACGAGATAGAGTGAATGCAGTTGTGGTGTTAGTTTAAAATTGGGAAAAGAGTTCTCCTTCTAGGGGAGATTTTAAAATCGGGAAACAATTTGGTTGAAATTTCCTTCACAATACTTACCCATGGATCTTTATGAAGGGAGTTAAGGGCTGTCCTTGGACTCTGTCAGGAAGCTCAGGTAACCCTGGTAGAGACCAGCCAGAGAATTACAGACTGCCTGGCTTACCTCCTAGTGGTGGCGGCGGGCAACGTAGAGTCCCATTAGGGGCTCTGTGGCCAAAAGCCAGAACAACAACAGAACTCAACACTAACACAAAACACCCACTTCAGGCATTTACAGTTGTTTACTTCACACAAGATATGATGGCGCAGTTGTGGAAACCACTGGTGGCACCCCAACCCAAAACACTATGCCAACATAATGCTGTCCTAGCTCTGCTTATTTTGCAGTCATTGGATGGTCTATACCTGTGAGTAACTTTGTTTCCAAAATAGCATCAAAGGGGAGAAACCTTATGGTTAGTCTTCAGTACAAGGCTCTTACCCATGGATCTTTGCAACAATGAGTGATGGACAGGTCTAGCTCTGCCCACTGCTTTGCATTTATTCGAAGATGTAATCCCATGAGTGATACACTTTCATTTTGAACTATTTAAAAAAGGTTAGGTCAGTTTACACCAATTCAGGACGGATTCAAGAGAAAAAATGGCGTGTGCATAATCTTGTATACTACAGATTACGATAACCACCTTACACAAGAATCTGTCCTGAATTGGTATTGGTGACTTAAACTAACCTAAGGTTTTTTTAACTAGTTCAAAATGAAAATCTATTAAAAAACTTTCTTTTGCCTGAATAAACCAGCGCCAAGGAGAAAAGTGCCTACTACCAACGTTAGGTTTCCAGGCACGTGCATCATATTACTGCAGGAGTACTCACTTTCAAAATGGCATTCATTCTAATGCAAAAGCGTGGTGATAAGCAGCCAATCACTGCAAAGCAGTGGGTGGAGCTAGACTTGACCATCACTCATAATAGCAAAGATCCATGCTAAGAGCCTTGTACTGAAGACTAACCATGATTCTCCCCCCCCCTCTGCTGTTGGTTTTAAATCAGAAATAGATCTTCCAATTACTGCAAACCAGTGGGTGGAGCTAGGCTAGCTCCTCACTCCTTGTTGCAAAGATCCATGGGTGAACACCATAAATTAAATTTCAACTGATGATTTTAAAACCAGCATCAAGGGGGTAAATTGTTTTCCTTATTTTAAACCAGTGATAAGGGGGAACTCGTTATCTGATTTTAAAGGGGAAGGAGAAAGCAATGCAAAAAAGGTGAAATTTTGCAGTTTTGTGATTCAGCAGGCTCACCTGATGCAAATCTCCCCTTCCCCCCACACAATGTTTTAAAATTGGGAAACAATTTAAAACCAGTGTCAATGCAGTAAACTGTCCATTCTCCTTGTTTCAAACCAGCATTAGAGAGGGGGACACCTCTTTCAATTTAAAACGAGTATCCCAGGGTGGGGATACAATAAAAAAATGATATTAACCTAATTTTTTCATTGTATTAACATGTTGAGTGTATGTTTTACAAGCAGTTTAGTTTATGAGATGAGTGTTTTGACTTGATAGTACCTAGAGACACCAACGGACTTTGGGGGGGGGGCGGAGGGAAATCTTATATGAGATTTTATTTTAGACAATTTTCTGCAGTCTTTTCAGATAAATTTTAAATCTGAATTGATCAATGTTAACAAATGTTCTATTATCTACTAAATTCAAGCACTTCACAAATAACTGAATAATGATATCAATCATCTATTTTTTTTTAAAAATAAGATTAACGTAACTTCTCTGAGTAAAGACTTCTGAAGAAGTCTTTAATCAGAGAAGATATCTGCAGTATTTTGCACATACTAGTTGTATGTGCAGTAACAGACTAGTCATGTAAGATTCTATTCAAATAGACCTGTTATTTTGAAATAATTGCTCACATTTTTAATTGTTTCACTGCAGATAATTCTCCATCTGTGGTTCATCAACACAGTGAATCTTTCCCAGCTTACCAGAGCCACCACACAAAACACGTGTGAACCAAAAATATTTAAGTGAATCATTAAATTTAAGAAAAATGTACTCTTGTACAGAAGTTTGTGTGAAAGAAAATGGTACACCTGTTTTCTCTCTCACAAACTTCACATGCTCTCTGTAAAGGAGCATTTCTGCAGACACCTATTATATTGAAGTACAACTTGCATTTTTATGTTCCCAGAAAGAGATATTTAAAAGTTGTGACATCTATAAAATAAAATTAGATAATCCAGACATGACAGAACAAGAAAAATCCTCTGTTGAAACACGAGTATCAGTTTAATTTAAGGAAAGAGAAAAGCCAGGGAATCCATGGACAGTGACAAGACGATGCAATTGCTGATTCAGAAAATTATGTATGCAGTGTGGATTTATGAAAAGTGCTACTATAACTGATTTTAAAATTGTCTGATGCTCACTACAAGAGGAACTTGTATTGTTATAATTTTGGAGAACGTGGTCATGCTAGCAATACAGGTGTCTTTCAAATTTGGAACAAATGTACAGCATCCTGGGATGCTGAAGAGATGGCTTCACATGCTATTAAGCACATTTAGTTACATGCAGCCCATGAAAAAAAAAAAAAATAATAATAATAAAGGAGTGCAATTATGCATTGGTAATGAACACACACATCATTTCTACTACCAAGGTAGTTTTAATGCATCATTTTAATTATATCTCATATTTTCACAACACAATATGAGATATAATTAAAACAATGCATTAAAACTACCTTGGTAGTAGAAATGTTGTTAGCATTAGTATAGGCATATGATGCAAGAAAACAAGCTTATGCAGAATCAGCCAGGAAAAAAAAAAAAATAAAAAACTCGAATTTCACCTCTCCGTTCGTTCGAAATACCTGTCCAGCTGAGCCTTAAATTTATTTAGGCTATCAACATCCACAACAAGGGATGGAAGTCTGTTCCACCAACAAACTACCTGCTGGCTAAAGGCAAATTTCCGCACATCTATCCTACATCTGTCTTTCCTCAATCTCAATTTATGCCCTCTCACGTGATTATTCTGAGCAAGAGGACGAATCCCATCGGCATTGAGCATGCTCAAACCATTCAAGGCTTTATACACCTCTATCAGATCACCTCGCCGGTGCCCAGTCTCCAGACACTGTAATTTGCAAAACCTAAGCCTTTCTTCATAAGAGCAACCCTTTGTTCCATTCACAAATCTTGTTGCCCTTCTCTGTACTCGTTCCAGCAGCTCTACATCCTTCTTGAAATGAGGCCTCCAGACCTGTATACAGTACTAAAGATGTGGCCTAACCATTGCCTTATACAAGGGAATAATCACCTCCTTATCCCTGCTAGAAAAATTCCTGTATATCACTGACAAGACAATATGAGCTACTTCTGCAGCCCATCTGCACTGCTCAGAGAACTTCATATCTGCCTGCACAATTACCCCCAGGTCCTTTTTATTCTCTACCACTGTCAGGACTGGACAAGTTGAACCGCAGTTCACACATGAAGAACTCCTAGCCGCAGCAGCTCTTATCAAAGGGAAAAAATGTCCAGGGCCTGACTTGTTCGAGCCTGAGATTGTGAAGAAGGTTGTGGAGCTTTCCCCAGAGCTATTGCTGCACCTATTCAATCTCTGCCTACACACTAGCACCTTCCCTGATGACTGGAAAGTTGCAAATATGAAACTTATCCTTAAAAATCCGACAAAACCACCACATCTACCAAGTTCGTACAGGCCCATAGCCCTATTGTCCGTATGCAGCAAGCTCCTAGAGCGTCTCCTCCATGTACGGATCCAAAGCCACTATGAGAAAGCAAACCTAATATCTCCAAACCAATATGGTTTCAGACCAGGGCGTTCCACGGTTGATGCTCTACAGGCACTGCTCACTGAGGCCCACCAAGCAGACAGAAAATACTTCCTGATGATTACAATTGATTTCGCGGGAGCGTTCGACACCCTTTGGTGGCCGAGCGTCCTCCGCAGACTCAGGCAAGCAAATGTACCGGACAATTTGTTCAATATCATGAAAAGCTACCTCTCAAATAGGGTAATCACAGTAAATGCACCTTATCAGAAACTCACAAGACGGATACACCGTGGCTGCCCCCAGGGCTCGGTCCTGGGGCCGACCTTATGGAACATGGTGATGGACGAATTTCTATGCCTTGACCTTGGGGAGGTTCGTTCACAAGCCTTTGCTGATGATCTCATCCTGATGGTGACTGCAAATTCCAGGGCCCAGCTTGAGACATTGGCAAACCGTGCACTCCAAATCCTCCAGGACTGGGCAAAAACACACTGCTTGACCATATCACCATCAAAAACAAACTCTCTGCTTCTTAAAGGAACTCTCTGTATTACAAGACCACCACAGATTAAAATTGGAAACAAGACCATAAAGTTGTCAGAGCAACTGAAATATCTTGGCATAGTACTAGATAGAAAACTCTCCTTCCAAGCTCATCTCAAATACATCAGAACCAAAGTGAGAAACTATACTGCCATGGTTGCTAGGATATCCCGT